>NC_133647.1:92592593-92892593 GCF_009905375.1 Apium graveolens | reverse complement strand
CATCTTAGTAAATCCTCATACAAGTTCTTAGTTATGAATGTCAGAACTTAATCATCAGAACGTGTAACTAGAACTTGTCCTCAGAATTTGTGCAAAAATGACACAATGACTGTTTATCTAAAATAACATAGACCACCACAGAAATTTTCATCATTCAGATGGAGTGATTAGTGTGTGCATTAAGCTAAATAACAGACAAAAAGTAAAGTCTGATTCACTTCAGTACATCTTAGAAATAAGGCATAACTAAAATTTTGCTAAAGAGCTGTCATTATCCTGAAACCTACTGATGAATGAGTTCATGCTTGAGTTCACCTCAACTGTTTTGTGCTAATTTTATGCATCTTTTGAAATTCTATTTTACAGTGGCTTCTCAGTGTAAGTGAGTCATGACTGTTTATCAGAATTTATGCTATTATCAGAGTATTTCTCCAGTAATCATTGAATGTGAAAAGTCACCAAGAAAATATTTTGCTTTTCTAATGCATATTTACTTAATACCAGCAATGCACTTGGGTCGTCCCTTTCACATTTTTACTCTAGATCTCAAAGGAGTACCTGATTTTATTCTTTAATCTTTTTGCTTTTTCTTTTGATAAGAGAGGTCTATCAGCACTTAGTGCACTCAGCAGTTTTACTAGTATCAGAACTTAACAGATGAGTAGCATTATTCTAATTTGTGACTTAGTAATAAGATATACAAAGTGAACTTCACTAAGCTCAATTATCAGAATTTGCTAGTGTCATAAGATTTCCACTGAAATAATTACTTCTTCCCTGGAATCATTTGTTTATTGAAGACTACTAGGTCAGTATCTAGCACAGTTATCCTCATAGGATTGAATAGGTACTAGAACAAACATATCACTTATCAGAGTTTAGAAACATATATCAGACAACAGTCAGTACTTAAAGACATTTATCAATTAAGCACAGAATACACAATGAGATTAATTCTGTAAATACTGAGCATAAAGTCTGATAACACAGAACAAGTCTAAGCAGATTTAAAGAAAGAACCTGAAACTATTCCAAGTTTATTTACCAATCTTGTAAAAGTAGCTTCACATAATGGTTTTGTGAAGATATCTGCCAACTGTTGATCTGTGGGAACAAAATGCAATTCCACTGTACCTTCATCCACATGTTCCCTGATGAAGTGGTACCTGATGCTGATGTGCTTTGTCATTGAGTGTTGAACTGGATTACCTGTCATAGCAATAGCACTTTGATTATCACAGTAAATAGGGATTTTGAAATATGTTAACCCATAATCCAGTAACTGATTCTTCATCCAAAGAATCTGTGTACAACAGCTTCCTGCAGCAATATACTCTGCTTCTGCAGTTGATGTGGAAATTGACTTTTGTTTCTTGCTGTACCAAGAAACCAATCTGCCTCCAAGAAATTGGCAGCTTCCACTTGTGCTTTTCCTGTCAATTTTGCAACCTGCAAAATCTGCATCTGAGTAACCTATTAG
Organism: Apium graveolens; assembly: GCF_009905375.1. Lineage (NCBI taxonomy): Eukaryota > Viridiplantae > Streptophyta > Magnoliopsida > Apiales > Apiaceae > Apium > Apium graveolens. The sequence goes on along the minus strand of NC_133647.1, from coordinate 92,891,113 downwards.
TTTAAAATCTGATTCTCTAGGATACCATAATCCCAGAGCAGCTGTTCCTTTAATATACTTAAAGATTCTTTTTACAGCTGTTAAGTGAGGTTCTCTTGGATCTGCTTGAAATCTTGCACAAAGACAGGTAGCATACATGATATCAGGTCTACTAGCAGTTAGATAGAGTAGAGAGCCAATCATACCTCTATAGTCAGTAATATCTACTGATTTACCGGTATCCTTATCCAGTTTTGTTGCAGTGGCCATTGGAGTGGATGCACTTGAACAATCTTGCATTCCAAATTTCTTTAGCAAGTTTCTGGTGTACTTGGTTTGACAAATAAAAGTGCCTTCCTCATTCTGCTTGACTTGAAGGCCCAGAAAATAGCTAAGTTCCCCCATCATACTCATCTGATATCTTGACTGCATTAGTTTGGCAAACTTCTTGCAAAGTTTGTCATTTGTAGATCCAAAAATGATATCATCAACATAAATCTGGACCAGAAGTAAGTCCTTTCCATGGTTGAGGTAGAACAGTGTTTTGTCTATTGTTCCTCTGTTGAATCCACTTTCCAGAAGAAACTGAGCTAAAGTCTCATACCATGCTCTAGGAGCTTGCTTAAGTCCATAAAGTGCTTTATCAAGCCTGTAGACATAATCTGAATGTTTGGTATCTACAAAACCTGGAGGTTGTTCAACATATACCTCTTCCTCCAATTCTCCATTGAGAAAAGCACTTTTCACATCCATTTGAAAGACAGTAAACTTTTTGTGAGTAGCATAAGCCAAAAATATCCTTATGGCTTCTAACCTAGCAACTGGTGCAAATGTTTCATCAAAATCAATTCCCTCATGTTGAGAATATCCTTTTGCAACCAGCCTTGCCTTATTCCTTGTAATTATGCCATCACTGTCAGTTTTGTTTCTGAATACCCACTTTGTACCAACAACAGATCTATTCTTTGGTCTTGGCACTAGGGTCCAGACTTTGTTTCTTTCAAATTCATTCAACTCTTCCTGCATTGCTTGCACCCAATCAGCATCTTGAAGAGCTTCTTCTACTTTCTTTGGCTCAGTCTGAGAGAGAAAAGAATTGTATAGACACTCATTTGAAGTACCTGTTCTAGTTCTGACACCTGCATCAGGATTTCCAATTATCAAATCAGGTGTATGTGATTTTGTCCACTTCCTTGCAGATGAAATGTTTTCTCTAGAACTGGATGCTCCCCCATGATCCATGCTATCTTCATTTTCATTTTCTGATGCTCCCCCTGAAACTATGCTCTCTGAGTTGGATTCTTCAGTATTTAGATTTTCAGCACTATCAGAACTTGGCTTATCAGAACTTGACGAATCAGAACTTGAAGAGCCAGATGCATGTTCTGATGTTTCTTGAGATGTGGTAGGATCTTTAGTATGCTCCCCCTGTATAGGTGCATCTTCCTTTAACGTAGTCACCACAGTTTCAATAACATCAGAGTTTAATCCGTCAGAGTTTGTAGTATCAGGACTTAGACTGTCAGGTTTTTCAGTATCAGACTATGAGTCTTCATTTTCAAATCTCAGCTGATCATGGTCAACGAAATCTTTAAGACCAGTGATCTTCTTGTCATCAAAAGAGACATTGATAGATTCCATGACCACTTTTGTTCTCAAATTATAGACTCTGAAGGCTTTTGTGGAAAGTGGATATCCAACAAAGATTCCTTCATCAGCTTTTAGATCAAACTTTGATAGCTGTTTAGGATGAGTCTTGAGAACAAAACACTTGCATCCAAATACATGAAAATATTTCAGATTTGGCTTCTTTTTCTTCACCATCTCATATGGTGTTTTTCCATGCTTGTTAATGAGTGTTGCATTTTGAGTAAAACAAGCAGTCTGCACATCTTCAGCCCAGAAATAGGTTGGAAGCTTTGCTTCTTCAAGCATTGTACGTGCAGCTTCAATGAGAGTTCTATTCTTCCTTTCAACAACTCCATTTTGCTATGGAGTTCCAGGAGCAGAAAATTCCTGCTTTATTCCATGGCTTTTGCAGAACTCTTCCATTATCAAATTCTTGAACTCAGTGCCATTATCACTCCTTAAAATTTTCACAGAATCTTTGACCATTTTATCCAGCTGTTTAACATGATCAATCAAGATAGATGCAGTTTCACTTTTTGTGTGCAAGAAATACACCCATGTGTATCTGGTGAACTCATCCACTATGACCAACGCATACTTCTTCTTTGCAATAGACATGACATTTACTGGACCAAATAGATCAACATGTATAAGATGATAAGGCTCAAGAATTGATGATTCAGTCTTGCTCTTGAATGAAGATTTTCTTTGTTTGGCTTTCTGACATGAATCACAAAGACCATCAGGAGCAAATACTGTGTTTGGCAATCCTCTCACAAGATCTTTCTTGACCAGTTCATTTATATTGTTGAAATTTAAATGAGAGAGTTTCTTATGCCAATTCCAGCTTTCTTCAATTGATGCTCTACTTAACAGACAGATTGCAGAGCCATCAGTACTTGTTGAATGCTTAGCTTCATAAATGTTACCACGTCTATATCCTTTCAGAACAACTTTGCCTTTAGATTTACTCACAATTTCACAGTGTTCTTCAAAGAAATCAACATGATAACCTCTGTCACAGATTTGACTTATACTCATAAGGTTGTGTTTAAGTCCTGAGACCAGAGCTACTTCTTTAATGATGACATTCCCAAGATTGATATTGCCATATCCCAATGTTTTTCCAATGTTGCCATCTCCATAAGAAACACTTGGGCCAGCTTTCTCCTCAAAGTCTGATAGCAGGGCCTTATTTCCAGTCATATGACCTGAACATCCACTATCCAGAACTAGAATAGTTTTCCTGTTGCCCTTTGTTTCAGCAGCTTCAGAACTGCTCTCAGCACTTTCTTTATCAGCATTTGCCATTAATGCATAGTTCTCCTCACTTTCAGAGTCTGAGGTGTCTGTCCAGCTTTTCTGCTTTGTGACAAGAGCCTTGCCTTTGTCACCCTTTACCTTCTTGCAGTCAGGAGATATGTGGCCTTTCTCACCACAGTTATAGCATTTAACATTGGTGTAATCTCCTCTGTCAGACTTTCCTCCTCTTCCTTCAGATCTTCTGAAATTCTTCTTATCAGAACTTATGCTTTTCCTGGGAAACTTCTTTCCATTCCTGAACTTCCTGTATGCAATCTTTGTGATTCCTTTCACCATAAGAGCACACAGTTTCATCATCTCCTCATCAGCATCAGTCTCAGGCAAGCTTTCAGAATCTGAGTCATCATCACTCTCAGAACTTGATGACTCAGTATCAGACTTTATGAAAAGAGCTTTACCCTTATCTTTCTTTGAGGAAGCTGCTTTGGGGAATTCTTCTTCAGCCTTAAGAGCAACTGTCCTTGACTTTCCTCCTTTCCTCTTGCTTCTTTGTTCCATCTCCAGCTCGTGTGTCTTGAGCATTCCATAGATTTCGTCAAGAGTTGTTTCATCAAGATTGTAGTTGTCTCTTATTGTCGTTGCCTTCAAATCCCAGCATTCAGGAAGAGCTAACAGGAACTTAAGGTTTGAATCTTCAAGATCATACTCTTTATCAACCAATGACAAATCATTCAAAAGTTTGACAAATCTATCATATAAATCATTCAATGACTCTTTAGTCTTTGAGTCAAAGTGTTCATACTCTTGAGTGAGTATTGTCTTCCTGTTCTTCTTAATTGTGTCAGTTCCCTGACATCTTGTTTCCAGAGCATCCCATATCTCCTTAGCAGTCTTGCAGTTGATTACCCTGTTTGACATTACATTATCAATGGCACTATGCAGTAAGTGTCGTACCTTAGCATCCTTAGCAATTGATGCTATGTCCTCAGCAGTATAATCACTCTTCTCCTTTGGTACGGTCGTTGCTGCTTCACCTGCAACTGCAACTGCGAGTTTGGTTGGTTTGTGAGGACCTTCCTTGATTCTATCCAGGTATTCTAGATCTGTTGCTTCCAGGAACATGGTCATCCTTACCTTCCATATGGGATATTCAGATGGTCTCAGTATGGGGACTCTGATGGTCTCATACCGACTCTGAATTTGTGTCTTTGGTGGTTCCTCAGTTGTGGTAGGCTTAGTTGGAGTTTCTGTGTCCGACATGATTGTGTTTGGATCTTTAACTGTATGTAAGTTAACAGATAGGCTCTGATACCAATTGTTAGGTCACACACACACTGTAGAGGGGGTGAATACAGTGTATAGTACACTCAAATCGAACTTAAAGAACTTGAGTAACAGAAAACAAACTTTATTGAAACAATAAACTTTGTTACAATATAGAACTGTTACCTCTCAGTGATGAACAAATATCACGAGAGCTGCTAGGGTTATAAAGAATAATAACTTTGATAATGATAACACTTATAGTGTAAACCCTATGCCTGTGTTTATATACTACAAAGTTACAAGATAATCGCTAATTGATATGGAATATAATTCTGCTTCCTAAAATATATCAATCAGATATCTTCTATTCCAAGTATTCCATTCTTCACGGAATTCCTTCTTCATGCATATCTCTTCTTATGTTTTATCTCTATCTTCTTTCCTTTAATCAGCTACTGTCCTTATCTGATTGTCCTTCAGCACTTAAGTTCTGATATCTATCTTCTGATGATTATCTCCTGATAATATAAGTACTAATATCCTTAAGTCCTGACTTCCAGTATAAGTACTGATCAACAGTTAAGTACTGATCTATCCTGTTCACACAAGATCTGAAAGCTAAACATAAGACATATTAGCCATGACATTATCAAATATATCTAACAAGATGTATATGTGGATATATATATATATATATATCAGAACTTAATGAAGTATGTCATAACTTCATTTCCTTTAATAATATTTTAAAGATTTAATCTATTCAAATCTTGTCTTGTAGTCTCATCTATGTGATGAACTGGTAAAAGCTCATTATACTTTGAACAGTGGTAGTTCAAGTAGCTTTATAAATGATATAAGTGTAGTGAAGTATTTGGTAACTTCATCTTTTAAACTTATATCTAGTTAATAATTGTCTTATGAATGACAAAGATTTTCAGAAAAATGTTGAGACAAGGTTAGATATATGAGATCACCTTGCAACGATATTTTTTTATACAGTTATACACTGGGACTTTGTGTATATTATGCATGGAAGAGGACTTCCAATATTTTGAAAAGTATATATGTATATATATATACTGAATATTTTGTGACTTCATCGCATTAAGATATCAACTTGGTTCATTTCTTTTGACCAAGTCTTTCATGAGTATTATGAGTAGGCTCATATATTGTTAATCATTATACATATAATTTTGGTGGGCTTGCTGCTCACCCTTGCTTTCTTCTTTCATCACACAACATCAGATAGATAAGATGAACAGGACCAAGCTCCCAATTCGCAAGCGGATAGGAAACGTACCGCAGCTTTCTGGAAGCGTTGAGGCCACTGTAGCTGAGGTAGAAATTACCAATAGGCTAAGTTTTCAACTAATAATGTACCAGACTTATGTATACTATGAATTGTAATAATGGCAAAGAAATGTAAATTTATTCAGAAAACCTTTTAAGGTGTATGGGCAGATAATTGTGGAATAAAATGACTTGTGGTTATTTTTGGATGTTCATCTCTGAGACTATAACGTGTTGTGTGTGTGTGTTTATTGTGGGGTGACAGTACAGAGTAGTTGAGTAATTATTAAGATTGGGTGTTATTAAGGGAAATGGAACTCATGACAACCCGGATCCCCGACCCCGGATTTGAGGGTGTTACATTTTAAGGACCCAGAATTTCTTGGATCCTTTGGCCTTTTTAAGTTTGTTAACATTTACAGCGGATTCAGTTTCAGAGTTTATTCTAACATACTGTTTATCAGAACTTATATCAGACTTTGCATCAGACTTTACACTAGAAGGAATTAAAGTAACTTTCTTTAAAGAAGGTTTTATTTGATAATAATCATAGTACAAACTATGATATTCCTTACAAGTATAAATGGAATGCCATAAACTACCACAATGAAAACAAGGATTTTGTGGCTTAAACCTAATAGACTGACTCTTAACTCCTGATCTAGGAGGTAAAGAGTTTATATTCTTATTTTTCCTGCAAAAAAAAGCAAGATGGTTAGAGTTTCCACAGTTATAACATTTCTTTCTAGGAGCATTAGGAACAGGCATATAATTATTGCTTTTGTTCACACCTTCCTTTCCATTCCTATTTTTCCTAGCTGCCTTTACCTTGTTGACATTCCTAATCTCTTTCAGCTTATGCTTAAGCTGATTCTTTGTCATTAAGCCTATATTGACTTCAGCTGGTTTATCCTGTTTTAATTTGTTAGAAGTTGATTTATCCTTAACTTCTTTTATAGACTCTTTCATCTTTTCAGAATCAGCCTTTACAGTTTTAGTTACAAACTTAACAAGATTCACCTTTGGCTTAGCAGTCTATTTAACAACAATTGGCTCAATTTTTTCAGTTCCTTTTTTCACTTTTATCATCTCCATAACCTAAGCCCTCTTTCCAGTTTCCACTACTTAATAAATTCTGAGTTGTTCTTCCAGAGTTAGTCCAAGTCCTGATAATCTCTCTTTCTTTTTCTAACTCAGTTTTTAGAGATTCATTCAATTTTAGCACTTCATATCTAACATAAAAAGCATCATCTCTTTCTTTCTGAGTTTGATGGAACATAACTAACTCTTTTTCTAAATAGTCATTCCTTTTCTTATAAGCAAGATTTTCAGAAGTTAATCTTTCACATGTTAAAGTTTGATCTCTGTAACTAATAAACATGCTTTTAAGATATAATCTCAACTCAGTAATATCATCAGTATGAAAAGCATAAGTTGTTTGAGGTACCTTCAATTCAGCAGTTTCAGGGCTGCCATCAGCATTTGCCATCAAGGCATAATTCACCTCATCTTCAGAATCTGAAGAGTCTGTCCAGCTTTTCTTCTTTGTGACAAGTGCCTTGCCTTTGTCACTCTTTCCTTTCCTGCAGTAAGGAAATATGTGGCCTCTTTCACCACAATTGTAGCATTTGACATTTGAGTTGTCTCCTCTGTCAGACTTTGCACTTTTGCCTTCAGACTTTCTGAACCCTTTCTTATCAGCACTTACACCTTTCTTGGAAAACTTCTTTCCCTTTCTGAATTTCCTGTAGGCTATCTTTGTGATACCCTTCACCATAACAGCACACAATTTCATCATCTCTGCATCAGCATCCATTTCAGGTAAGCTTTCAGTTTCTGAATCATCATCATCAGAATATTATGACTCTGAATCAGACTTTATGATGAGAGCCTTTTCTTTGCCCTTCTTTGAGACAGAAACTTGAGGAGATTCCTCCGCAGCCTTAAGAGCAACTATCCTTGACTTTCTCCCATGTATCTTGCTCCTTTGATCCATCTCAAGTTCATAAGTCTTGAGCATACCATAAATTTCATGAAGAGTAGTTTCATCAAGAGCATAGTTATCTCTTATGGTAGTAGACTTCAAATCCCAATTTTCAGGAAGAGCTAAAAGGAATTTCAGATTTGAGTCTTCAAGTTCATATTCCTTGTCCACCAGTGACAGATCATTCAAGAGTTTGACAAACCTGTCATATAATTCAGTTAATGACTCACCAGCTTTTGAGTCAAAGTGCTCATACTCTTGAGTGAGTATAGTCTTCCTGTTCTTTTTTATTACATCATTTCCATAGCATCTTGTCTCCAAAGCATCCCATATCTCCTTTGCAGTCTTGCAATTAATTACCCTATTTGACATGACATTATCAATGGCACTATGCAGCAAATTCCTTACCCTTGCATCCTTGGCAATAGATGAGATGTCTTCAGCTGTGTAATCATATTTCTCCTTTGGTATGGACTTTGCTGGTTGATCTGCAACTGCAACAGAGAGCTTGGTAGGCTTATATGGTCCTTCATTAATCCTATCAAGGTATTCTAGATCTGTAGCTTCCAGAAGCAAAGCCATCTTCACTTTCCATAGGGGATACTTAGAAGGTCTCAGTATGGGAACCCTAATAGTCTCATATCGACTGTGGATTTGAGTGTTTTTAGTTTCTTCAGTTTTGGTGGGCTTGGTTGGAGTTTGTGCTTTTTCAGACATGATTGTTTGGATCTTTACTGTATGTGTGTTAATAGATAAGTTCTGATACCAATTGTTAGGTTACACAACACTGTAGAAGGGGGTTGAATACAGTGTTACTACAATCAAATAGATCTTGAACACAAGTAACAGTAAACATATATATTCAATATAATAAACTCTGTTACAATGGAACTGTTCTCTCTCAGTGATGAAAATATATCACTAAGAGCTGCTAGATTATAATGAATAATGTATCTCGATAATGATAACACCTATAGTGTAAACCCATGTCTGTGTTTATATACTACACAGTTACAAGATAACTTCTAATTGATATGGAATATAATATTGTCTCCTAAAATATATCAGTCAGATATCTTATACAAGTCTTCCAGTCTTCTAATTCTTTCCATGCATATCTTCTTTTGTTTTAGTCTCGATCTTCTACTTTAAATCAGCTTCCTTCCTTAACTGTAAGTCCTCCCGCACTTAAGTTCTGACATGACCTTAAGTCCTGATATTATGTTCCGACTTCCAGTAAGTACTGATTCCAGTAAGTACTGATATTTCCTGTTTGTTAAGATCTGAAAACTAAACATAAAACATATTAGACATGACATCTCAAATATATCTAACACACTTAATTCTCTATGTTCTTTAAAGGTAGTCTCACTACCTCTCACACCACTGATACCATGACTTTTAAGAGTCAGACTTTGCTCACTAAGATTAACTAAATCCTTTCCCTCAACTATCTCTCCTTTTTCCAGGTCAGGAGCATGTCTTTCATTATTTCTGTTTTTCTCTAAATCTTTTCTCTCATTCTCACTAGAAAAGCTCAAAATTTAATGTCCTACAGAATTAAGAGGTGCCTGAGAAGAGTTGGTTATGGTCATATGAACAGCGGTATCCCAAGAAAAAGGACGGTACATGGTCATCCCATCAGTTTTAAGGTAGTATGTAATTCTGAAGCAATATCAGTATTTAAAATAAATGATGATAATGAGTAATCATAATTTGTACCTTGTGCAGTTGTGAAAGGAGCATCCAAAAGCATGGAAAAGATAAGCTGGATCTCAAGAATTTCATCAGTATTGAGCTCACTGTGAACCTTTCCACCTTCATCAACCAACATTTCCACTCCAGTAATATCAGCATCAAAAGCTACACTTCTGAGAGGCTTGAGCTTATGGATCTGTGAAGGAATAATTAGAGCTTCTACTACTTAAGAATCATGAGTTGTTGTAGTAGGTTTTTGTGGGCTCTCTTCTGAACTAGAGTCAGGAATAGTAACAAAGTCATCATGTGATGCAATTGGAGATTGAGGTGCAGTATCAGACTTTACTGGCTCGTCGGCATCTGCAAACAGATCTTCACAACTATCAAGATTAGAATTTATGTCCTCTTTAACCCTTTGAGTTGAAGGTTCTTATGGAACTGAACCAGTAGCAGCCGCTGTATCACTTTGAGATACAGGTTCTTGTGGGCTTGGTCCAAAGAGAGATTCAACAATTCTCTCTTTTGCTGATTATTGGATGTTCTTCGGCAATTTATTCTTGGAAGAGACCGAGGTTCCTCTTTAAAAAATACCTTTCATTATCTCGTCCACTGTTCATGAGTGACTTCTCTCGCTTTCCTCTTTTACTTTACAGGGGAAATTAGAAATTGTGACAAGAGCATCATCATTTGTCTTTCTTTTATCACTCCTTAGCTATTTTTGAAGATAAGTTGTGCCCTATGCACCATCAGTATTTACCAGCTTGGCTTTTTTTCTAGAACCCTGGCTAACTGTGGTTGACTCAGTCTTTATGTTTTTAAACTTGGATGAAAGAGGAACTGTTTCCTCTTCATTAGAGTCTGAGACAGAAGCAACAAATTTTCTTTTTGGTGTGGTTAAAGGCTTAAGAAATTGAGAAAATTGTGTTTGCTATACACCTTGTTCTCTTACATATTTTGACTGTTATCTCTGAGAGTGCTTTAGTCCTGATCCTTAAGGGGCATTAGACTTTGCTACCTTCTTTGTTTTATAACATATGCCTTTTGAGAGAAACTTGAGGCGGCTTGTGTGTGGGATGTTGTTTGGGTTGTAGAGCTTAGGTTAGCTACAAGGGGTTCCCAATTGTAATTTCCTGCAGCTTAGCTCTTTGCATATTTTGCAGTGCATAAGTCTCAGGGATCCTTGCAATAAGCAAGTCCTTGGAAAAAAACTGATAGCCTTAGTGGGTGAAGAACTTTCCTCTCTTTGTCTTTAAATATTAAATCATATAAAGCTCTCTTGGTTAGCTTAAAATCTTATATAATCTGTCTAGATGCTATGTCCATATTTGGAAAACAGCGATTAAAAATCAACTGAAAGTATCTAGCATAATATACTACATTAGCATCAACTTTTAATCCATCACCTATGAAACACATGATTATTCTACCAAAATCATAGTTGCAGTTATGGATTAGACAATACCCAATTTATTGTGACATCAAGGGCAGAGCATCAAAAATTGTACACCTGTTGTTGAATGCCCTAGTTGTAATATCCGGGATATCGTGTGTAATTATTTTTATCAATAAATGATTTTTATGTGATTATTATGTGATTTTTGGTTAATTATCTGATGATCAGTGTGCATATATGGATGCTTATATGTGGTAAAGTATAAGTATGTTAATTTTATTATGACAAGAATAAAATATAGATAATTACAGTATTTTTCTGGTAATTTTTGGACATTTATATTGATTTATGAATTTATTAATTATTTTCTGAATAATTACAAAATTATTTTATAAAGTCGGGAATACAGAGAAAACCCTAAAAACGTTACGTTCTTGAGAATCAATCGTACAAACGAAGGCGTTATCGAACTCCGATTCGGGCGTGCAATATATCAACACGAAGCTCTTAAAAAACTCTTTCTGAATCCACCATCTGTTTAAGTGCAGAAATCAAGGTATTTTTATTATTTAATTGTTTTAATTCGAATTAATTATGAATTAAATTAGGAATTTTTGTTCTTGATGTTTTTAATGTGATTTGATGGCATAATTATGTAGATCTTTTCTTCCTGGTCATTTTGATATATTATATGTCAAAAACCGAGTTCAATAACATATAGAAATTGATATTTGATTCTCGAATTTTAAAATTAAGGTTCTAAGTGCTTGAATGTTCTTAATTAGAACTGGGAACTTTTAACATGTTGATTCTGGGCTTGATTGAGTTATACCAGCTTATAGATCGTTTAAAAATGACTTGATTCATGTAAGTGTATGTGACGTTGGGTGTCTAAGTTGTTTCGTCGCAAAAAGCTTAAAATTACAAGCTTTAATGGCGGTTCGCCGGAGCTTCGACACTGGGGACGCTTTACCGCCGTTTTTGCTAAGATTTGACTGCTGTTGAGATTGTGAACATAATTCAGTCGAAAGACATGAAGAATCGTGACGTCCTGGTACTGATCGAGGCTCGCCGAGAAAGTATTCGGTCGCCGAATTTTGCACCGGCCGGTTTGTTCTTGAACTACCCGGTCGGGTCGATTTTACCCTGGGATACAACCCGGTTTCAATCTTCATCTCTCCTAAATCAAAAATCAGAAACGGTTTCTGATTTCTTTTATTTTAAAAATATTATTTTAAAATTCTATTTTAAATCTAAAAATCTATATTTAATTATGGAAAATTATTTTAAAAATTCAGAAAATTGTTTTCAATTATTTAAAAATAAATCTGATTTATTTTAATTAGTTTTTAATTATTTTAATTAATTGATTAATCTAATATAAATTGATTAATTAATTTAATTAATTATTAATTAACTTTAATTGATTTAATAATTAGATTTAATTATTCATTTTTGATTTAAAAATCCTGAAAAATAGTTTCGAGCTTTAAAATATTATTTAAAATTATTTTTAAGGCTCGATAATTATTATAAAATTATTTTAAAGTCAGATTTGGGTGTTCGAACCCTATTATTTAATTATAAAATGATTCTGAGTCCCGTTTTAATTCTGAAAAATGTTCAAAAATTCGTATTAAATACCTGAAAAATTATTTTGACCCCGAATCTTCTTTGAAAAATTATCTTGATCGAATATCTTGCTTGCTATGTGCTACGTGCTATCTGATTGATTTGTTATATGCCTATGTGGTTGCTGTTTGATGGTTTTTGCTGTAACTTTCAATCCGTAAATCGGATTTGGGTAAAACGAAGGGTAGATAAAAGTTTATGATGTCTATGTGACGATTAAAATAATATGAGATTGAGTATTGATAGATACTTGTGATGCCTAGTAGAGTAATCGAGGCAAAGAAGCAAAAAGCCAATGATCAATAAATAGAACTGAAGCGTAGAAAAAGAAAGCAAGTGATCGGTGAATAGAAGCAAGGCATAGAAAAAGAAGATAAGTGGTTGTTGAGTAGAAATGATAAATGAATGCAAGTGAAGTTGGTAATCATCTGTGATAAGGCAAGTACTTCTGAACCTTTTTTAAGATATATTGCAAATATTTTAAAACCGTCTCATAACATGTCGCTATTATTCAAAATAACTCTTGTTTTATATTGCAAGCGCTTTAAACTATTTAAACTTGAACCCTGATTCTTATTGATCTTGAGCCATAAGCCTTATTCTTCATAAACCATTGATTGTTGAATTCCCAGATACGAGCCAGACACATACGATACTACTCCATAAATACATATCTACCACATATTGATTTCTGATATCGAATTGCTTGACATACCAACCCCTATTCCTTATTTAACAGAAGACCGATCCTTGGAACCCTTGAACCCTTGGTCTTCTACTTTTTGGTTCTTTTCTTGATTGAAAGCCAATCTTTTTGAATTCTTTGTTATACCTTCATGGGATTGTGAAACACCCTATGTTTCAAAATAAATGTTGTTTATAATTTAGCTTATTGAATTACATTGGTTATTATATTGAATTATTTTAGAATTAGATGGTTTTATAAATGCGGACCAGATTCGTGGTCATAATAGGCCAATGCGTGCCTTGGATCCAGTATATTAAACAAAGCTGGGAGCCTTGCTTGGGGTTAATGCGTGACTGATCAGCAGCCTAACCTTGGTTTTTAAAATAAAAAGTGAATATCCAATTCTAATCATTGCTTATTCAGAAACTTGATTAATCTGAATCATTTCAATTGGTTATTGTTTAACCTCACTTATTGCTATTATGAATTGCTGAGCTAGTTAGCTCACTCTTGAATACTTTTTATATTTTCAACAGTTGAAAAGGAAATTGTTGGTAATGAGGATTCTCAGTCCAGTGTGCGAGCTAGGATTCCAGGTTAAGTTGGATTGAGCTAGCAGGAGCTTTATATTGTAGTTGAGTTATGCAAAATTGTAATAATGATATCATTATCAATTGTAAGTTGAACTAGTTGGGATTTGGTACGATGTAATAAAAGTTAAGGTTGTGGCTTGTTTTCATACTTTAACCTGTTACGATCCGTGGTTGTGAAAATAAATTTCAATGCATATAATATTTTATATACATATTTAAATATGGTGTGTGTGTGTGTTGTGGACCCCAAACTTCTGACCCGGGTTTGGAGGGCGTTATAGTTTGGTATCAGAGCCACAGGTTATAAGTCACTGAAACAAGCCTAGATTGTCAGGAATGGATAGAGGGTTAGGATTAGGAAATAGAAAGATAGAACTCTGAGAGGTTGAATGCGACTGTACAATAGGTTTTGGTATGATTCGTGATGAGATTCGAGATTCTTATCTAGCGACGTGATTGTCAGATTGCAGCGATGGCAGATTCTTTTATCCCGGGATCATCTGATGATTCGGAGCCTTCAGTCGGAGGACCATCATTTGATTCATGCCCTGCTCTTCCACTGGTGTTAGCTATATTACCTCCTGTTGCGATGGTTGTACCTTTTTAAGCTATTATCTTATCCCCTGATGTGAAGCTACCTATTCGAGAATCCCCCACATGTTGATTCTGGTTTTACCGGATGTTCGGCTGTGAGTACATCTTTTCTGTCTACTCTACACCTTGTTCTGTAACATCCGTTTCAAACTTATCTTATGAAGTAACAACACCTATGAGGATGGATTCGAAAGCTACAACATATGGTGAGTGCATGAGGTATTAAGAAATGTGAGAAAGAACCTAGAGTGAGGATACGTGTGTTCCGGAAAATAGCCGCTACGAGGTTATATGGAAGTACTAGTAAGTATGCCACCCATGATTATCTTGTGAAGTGAGCTAGATGGATTTTAAGGGAAATTGAGAAGGTTGGATATTGAGAGTCTTCTTGGAATTGATGATGATGTTATGATCAATCATGATATATATAGTAGTAATGTGATGTGATATTAGTCGACCTTGTTTTATAAAATGGATTTAATTATTACTGGATAGACTTGTTATACCTAGTAATCGTAAGAGATGATGATGGGAGCATTACTGGTATGAAAGACTAGAAGTGAAGTTACAAAAAAAATAATATGCAGCGGTAATTGGAATTTTTGTCGACCAATGAAGGTAAAATTGACCCAATAAGGGGTAGAAGATATATGGAAATGAATGGGCTCTTATCTGATTGTTTTCCTAATTGGATTCCTTGTGATAGTTGAGAAGGATGACAACCAACTCATATAGTATTAACGACAAGGTGTATGATTTTCAAAATTTTAAACCAGTTTTTGAAAGAGATTTTCTTAACAAATTTTTCTAAAATTTCTTTAAACAAAACAAGTTTTAAAAACTTGGTTGTTCAATTACTCCTTGAGTTTCTCGATTGTTATAAGATTTGGATTATTTAGAAGAATACTTGTTCTAGAAGTTAGTATGGTTCGTTTAGAAGGCCAAGTTTTTGATAGAGAAGGTTTGATTGTTCCTAGCAGAAGAATGCAAATGTTGTTTGATAAGTTTAACGATAGAACCAATGTATGGAGAAACTATTCATCCAATTTCTGAGATGATTAGAGTTTGAAAAGTACGTCGATTCACAAGCCGAGTATTAGCAAAGAAGATTGAGAAAATTTCTAGACTTTTCTAAAGGAAGAACGTTATTAGCAAATGAGGCGATATGTTGAACGATCAGCAGCATAAGCGAAATTTGAAGTTATGATTGTAAATCTCGTAAGACTGCGAATAGAGTCGAATTATAAATATGGAAGCGCGACGCTAAAGATACAAGACCCAGTACAGGGGAAATTTATTCTAATGATCGATTAAGAAGGCATGTCAGAGAACTTTCTAAAGTTAATATATGACTTAGATTGGAATATATTGATCGAATCAACATTGAAGCTGTAAATAAATGAAATGTGGATGGAGACCAATGCTATCATCCTTTTCTATAATATCATTCGTTCTTATGAATCTTGAATAAAGTATGAACCTCGTTCATAATCAGCTCTATGAGGTGATAAGAAAATTGTTGTATTCCTTTCAAAATCATTTTCCCTCAAGTCTTATCTTCTGATTGAGACAAATAGTGTTATAGTGTTACGCTTTGTCGAAATGACAAAGAGTCTGGTGGGACGCCACCTAATCATGTGCTGTATGCCATATAATATGAAAGACTGGCCATCTTGAGTACAAATATGGTTGTCTCACTCATATCCAAATCATCATTCATTCTTTCCTTTTTAATAATGATTTCTTGATTCATGGATCTTTCCGATTGTTTCCTTGTACTCTTATTCCTTACAAAAGGTTTCCAATATACACAAATTCCTTCTTATGTAAGGTCTATCCTTTGAATATTTAAAAAAAGGACGTGAAATGAACTCGTGTAGCAGATGAAGTTATATGATGAGTATGGATAATTGTAAGCCAATAAATGGTGGACATTTATGTGCAAAGAAGAATCATTATACCAATAACGGGATTGTTGCGAGGACATCACATCAGAGGAGGAAATCTGTATCTACGATACGTTGCAAATATGAGATTTTGGCGTAAATTGAAGTAATTAGAAAATCGTGTGAGGTGAATTAATTAGAGAAATAATAAAGTAAAGATGCTTATATCGGATAAGGCAAATAATTTATTGGCCAACGAAAGCGAATGAAGAAATTCTTAAAAATAACTAGATAATCAATAAATACGTTGTGAAGATGAAGCATACTTCAATCATGAGGGAGATATTTGTCATGAAGATTCAAGATCGAAGAAATGCTAGTTATGAATAAACTCTCAATGTGTTCATCAAGGAATGGTTGGGCTTTCCCCACTCAAGTAAGTGAGTTATGGTAAATTTGATGCTTATAACTGGGTTAGCAAAGAAGGTTCAGTATGGAAAGACATAAGGGAGATGAAGGTATGGTGGTTTGACTGCAACAATTTTTAAGATGTGATGCTTTAAAACCAAATGACTTATTTCACAAGATTATAATAGTGTTGGTTAAGACCATGTGCTGGTTATCAGAAGTTGAACAAGTTGACGAATAAGAATAAGTGTATGTTTTCAAAGATGGATAAATTGGTAATTAGAGAGCTTGAATTGAAACACGAACTAAAATAATTTTTTGAGTTTGTAATTGTACTCAGTAGTTATATTCTATTATAATTAGAAATATGAGAAAAAGGTATGGTATAATAAGAATTGTTCACTATAATCTTAAGCTAAACTATAGACATGGGTGTACTGATTAGTACTATATATGATGGTGAAATGGTGAGTTTAGAAGGCGGAAGTTGATTGGTCTACTTCTGGGTTAATTGTTGGTTGTGTGATTGATTGTTGGTGTTGGCTTGAGTCCGACTGGTAGTCAATAATATAAAGGAGATGCTGCCCAAATTTTTAAAAAATACCCTACTTCTAAAGATAGAAAGTATACTTCCGTGTGTTAGTGATATTCATGTTGATACTCCAAATAATTGTGATCTCGGTTCTTGAAAGAGGTTGTTACAGTCAATTTGACTATATATAATTGGTCTTTGATTTTATTTAGCTAGTCATCATTTGGTGCAATTGATCAATTAAGTGAGTTAATTGGGTAATTTTACCAATTAATGGTCAAATAGATGGAAATCGATTCCAATTAGATTAAGTCAAATTTTGATGTGGTTTTCAAATCCAAAATCAAAGCAATGAGGAATTGGGAAAAAGTAAGGACACCAGTAGAATTGCTGCAAGTGCGTGAGGCTTTACTTGGATGAATATGCCCTTTATAATGGAAAAGAGAAATAAAAATTATTTGTATGAACAAGTAAGGAGAACGTTTTAAGAACTAAAGAATTAAGATAGAGCAAAGAGAAGAAAGAAAGGAAAGGAAAAAGGGAGGTGGAATGAAGAAGAGATTAGTACCTACACCAATATAGATTTTATTAGTCAATCAAAGAGATTTTATCATCTGCAATAAAGTTTTATTAAAGGATGGCTTGTTTCCAAATTTTTTTGACAATCATACAATAAATGATTTATCATGTAATTCTGGTTTGGATAAAATGTGAGATATAGTTTAAATTCAGTTTCTGATTGATGTTGATACTTAAGTTGTTGTTAAATATCGAAAGTGGTATTAATATAGATGATTAATGTTTACTTCAGAATGGGATGTGGTGAGCATCAAAGTTCGTATTGATATCTAATTTGATATGACATCAAAATGAGTATTAAGGTCAAAAGTTCGGTTTGAATGAGCTATGAGAATGATGAACGGAAATAGGAGAGGAAGTGGAATCAAAGGGTGATAAAGAAACTTTATAAGATGCTAGGATATAGGTAAGATATGGGTAATATGAAAGACAGAAGTAAGGTGAAAAATTTAGGAAACATTTGCAAATTGAGATAGGGAATGCATCCTAGGAGTACGATCAAGTACCGAAGGCTAAAGGGAAATATCTAGTGACCAGACGTGAAGATAAAATGGGGGAAAACCTAAATAAATGTTATACCTACCCAACAATTAAGGCGGGACATCAAAGGCTAGATGGATACTTTTCTCCAGGAGACGTAGTAGTGAAATCACCTGAGAACTAAAGGTGAGGAAAGTGTTAATTGCATCATTATCGATAGGTTATCTAAACCTAATCATTATCTTTATTTAATAAACAGTTCATCCAATAAGTGGGTTAGTTGCTACTTAAAGAAATGGTGGTATGTCATCAGATCCAGAAATTTATTATAAATGATCAATATTGTTTGATTTGAGATTTGATAGGAGTATTCAGAATACGATGAATTATGTCGAACCAGAATAGCATATACCACTCCTAGATGAACGGGCATTAACTAAGGCAGAACTAAAAAGATAGGAATTTGGTTAAACATCGATAACTCAAGAGATTCAAGCTATGCCAAGAATATGATACAAGACCTAGATGGCAAATAAGACTTTTTGATAGTAAGGCACAAAGAAAGAATAAGCATTATATGTGACTAGACATCAAGGAAAGTATTACAGTCAGTTTCTTATGAGAACTTCCTAGAACCAAAATAAATGAAAATATGGGTTAGAATATGCTGGTGATGCTTCCAGGTTAGTGTATTTTCTTTTAAGTAGTAAGAGATTTTCGCTCGACAAATATACTCGACTATGATTCAAGGAAATTAAGATATGGTGATAAGTTTGTGCGGTAATCATATCCAGTCAAGCTTTCTCATTGATTCTTAATTAGAAAGTAATTTCGAGAATGTTAGAACTCGAATACGCCATAGTTTCAGTATATCATTCGCAGATGGACATGAAGATTAAGGGAATGATTAAAGAGCCTTGAATGCGATTGGAAGCGATTACAAACTAGGTTAATTGAACAAAGAAATATGTGGGAATGAGGTTCAATAACCAGTAACTATTGTAAACGTTCATGAGCACGAATTATTAGAACTAGAAAGAAAAGAGAATTAATAGGCATTATGCTGATCCTTTTGAAACAGTAAAATAAGAAAGATAAGTGTAAGTGAGTTGGCTTCACCGCCACACGTATAGCAGGTTCATAGGGTGTTTATACGGGTATACTCAGGAAGAATAATTGAGCTCCGTTATATATAAAATGGAGACTTGAATTGAGTTATATGAGCAACTAATAGAATTTGATGTCAGCAAGAGACTGTTAAGTAATGAGTGATACTGCGAGCAAAAGTTTATAAAAAGTTGTAAGGTTGAGGGATCAACCTGAGGAAATGAAAGTGAGATACTTGAACGTATCATTATCTCATCCTTAGTGTGATTCTAAGCACATAACCATGGATGTAATATTCGGGATATCGTGTGTAATTATTTTTATCAATAAATGATTTTTATGTGATTATTATATGATTTTTGGTGAATTATCTGATGATCAGTGTAGATATGTGGATGCTTAAATATGGTAAAGTATAAATATGTTAATTTTATTATGATCAAAATAAAATATAGATAATTGCCGTATTTTTCTGGTAATTTTTGGACTGTTATATGATTTTATATTGATTTATGAATTTATTAATTATTTTCTGAATAATTACAAAATTATTTTATAAAGTCGGGAATCATCCAACCTCAACCTTTTTACGTTTTTACAACCCGAAACTCTTCCAAAAACTCCTTCCTAACCTAATCTGGTAATTCCGAACATTTTCCGTGTTTTGACTTTTTCGATCCGGATTATGGTTTGACCCGTGCGCGGCCCGGCGCAAGATTTTTGAAACGATAATAATTTCGCTAAATCAACAAAACCCGTATTCTCGAAAGACGGGATACCATTACATTATTTTCATATAAAGTGTTTTATAAGAAGCCCGGTTTGGATAATTATCCAATACGAGTATCAAATCGGATCGTTTTTGCAGTTACCTAGCGGCTAAGTAACTAATTTATCGATCCAAAATGATCCAACACGAACCAATATTCCATAAATATATATAGCCCTTTTATTATTTCATTTTATTCATATAATCATAATCGATCAGTAAAAATATAGTAAATACAGAGAAAAACCCTAAAAATGTTACGTTCTTGAGAATCAATCGTACAAACGAAGGCGTTATGGACTTCGATTTGGGCGTACAATATATCAAAAAGAAGCTCTTTAAAAACTCTTTCTGAATCAACCATCTTTTCAAGTGCAGAAATCGAGGTATTTTTCTTATTTAATTGTTTTAATTTGAATTAATTATGAATTAAATTAGCAATTTTTGTTTTTGATGTTTTTTATGTGATTTGATGGTATAATTATGTAGATCTTTTCTTCCTGGTCATTTTGATATATTATATGTCAAAAACTGAGTTCAATAACATATAGAAATTGATATTTGATTCTCGGATTTTAAAATGAGGGTTCTAAGTGCTTGAATGTTCTTAATTAGAATTGGGAACTTTTAACCTGTTGATTCTGGACTTGATTGAGTTATACCAGCTTATAGATCGTTTAAAAATGACTCGATTCATGTAAGTGTATGTGACATTGGGTGTATAAGTTGTTTCGCCGGAAAAAGCTTGAAACTGCCGGCTTTAATGGCGGTTCGCAGGAGCTTCGACTCTAGGGACGCTTTACCGCCGTTTTTTCTAAGATTTGACTGCTGTTAAGATTGTGAACATAATGCAGTCGAAAGACACGAAGAATCGTGACGTCCTGGTACTGATCGAGGCTCGCCGGGAAAGTATCTGGTCGCCGAATTTTGCACCGGCCAGTCTGTTCTTGAATGACCCGGTCGAGTCGATTTTGATCCAGGATACAACCCGGTTTCATTCTTCATTTCTCCTAAATCAAAAATCAGAAACTGTTTCTCATTTCTTTTATTTTAAAAAAATTATTTTAAAATTCTATTTTAATTCTAAAAATCTATATTTAATTCTGCAAAATTATTTTAAAAATTCAGAAAATTGTTTTTAATTATTTAAAAATAAATTTGATTTATTTTAATTTATTTTAATTAGTTTTTAATTATTTTAATTAATCGATTAATCTAATATTAATTAATTAATTAATTAATTTAATTATTAATTAATTTTAATTGATTTAATAATTAGATTTAATTATTCATTTTTGATTTAAAAATCCTGAAAATAGTTTTGAGCTTTAAAATATTATTTAAAATTATTTTCAAGGCTCGATAATTATTATAAAATTATTTTAAAGTCAGATTCGGGTGTTTAAACCCTATTATTTAATTATAAAATGATTCAGAGTCCTGTTTTAATTCCGAAAAATGTTCAAAAATTCGTATTAAATACCAGAATAATTATTTTGACCCCGAATCTTCTTTGAAAAATTATCTTGATCGAATATTTGCGTGTTATGTGCTACTGCTATCTGATTGATGTGTTATATGCCTCTGTGGTTACTGTTTGATGATTTTTTCTGTAACTTTCAATCCGTAAATCGGATTTTGGTAAAACGAAGGGTAGGTAAAAGCTTATGACGTCTATGTGACGATTAGAATAATATGAATTGAGTATTGATAGATACTTGTGATGCCTAGAAGAGTAATCGAGGCATAAAAACAGAAAGTCAGTGATCAGTAAATAGAACTGAAGCGTAGAAAAAGAAAGCAAGTGATCGGTGAATGGAAGCAAGGCATAGAAAAAGAAGATAAGTAGTTGTTGAGTAGAAAAGATAAATGAATGCAAGTGAAGTTAGTAATCATCCGTGATAAGGCAAGTACTTTTGAACCTTCTTCAAGATATATTGCAAATATATTTTTGAACTGTCTCATAACATGTCGCAATTATTCAAAATAACTCATGTTTTATATTGCAAGCGCTTTAAACTATTTGACCTTGAACCCTAATTCTTATTGATCTTGAGCCATAAGCCTTATTCTTCATAAATCATTGATTGTTTAATTCCCAGATACGATCCAGACACATACGATACTACTCCACAAATACATATCTACCACATACTAATTTCTGATATTGAATTGCTTAACATACCAACCCCTATTCCTTATCTAACATAAGACCAATTTGGTCTTCTACTTTCTGATTCTTTCCTTGATTGAAAGCGAATC
This sequence comes from Apium graveolens, assembly GCF_009905375.1. NCBI lineage: Eukaryota > Viridiplantae > Streptophyta > Magnoliopsida > Apiales > Apiaceae > Apium > Apium graveolens. Next base: position 92,869,075 of record NC_133647.1, on the reverse strand, counting down.
TTTTTAAATTACTTGTTATACCTTCATGGTATTGTGAAACACCCTATGCTTCAAAATAAATGTTGTTTATGATTCAGCTTATTGAATTACATTGGTTATCATATTGAATTATTTTAGAATTGGATGGTTTTATAAATACGGACCAGATTCATGGTCATAATAGGCTAATACGTGTCTTGGATCCAGTATATGGAGCAAAGCTGTGAACCTTGCTTGGGGTTAGTGCGTGACTGATCAGCGGCCTAACCTTGGTTTTTAAAATAAAAAGTGAATATCCAATTCTAATCATTGCTTATTCAGAAACTTGATTCTTCTGAATCATTTCAATTGGTTATTGTTTGACCTCCGTTATTGTTATTATGACTTGCTGAGCTAGTTAGCTCACTCTTGCAAACTTTTTATGTTTTCAACAGTTGAAAAGGAAAGAGTTGGTAATGAGGATTCCCAGTGCAGTGTGCGAGCTAGGATTCCACGTTAAGTTGGATTGAGCTAGCAGGAGTTTTTTATCGTAGATGAGTTATGCAAAATTTTAATAACGATATCATTATCAATTATAAGTTGAACTAGTTGGGATTTGGTACGATGTAATAAAAGTTAAGGTTGTGGCCTGTTTTCATACTTTAACCTGTTACGATCCGTGGTTATGAAAAGAAAGGTCAATGCATATAATATTTTATATACAGGTTTAAATATGGTGTGTGTGTGTTGTGGACCCCAAACTTCTGACCCGTGTTTGGAGGGCGTTACACTAGTGATACAATAAAATAAATATGTTCTTTTCGAAACCCTAGCCTCTTCAGTTGACCTAGATTCTTCAAATATTTGTTACACTAAATTTGAGTCAAAAAGCATTTGATCTCACCATCACCAACAAAAGTAGTATAAGACTGATGAGTGGGTATTTAAAGAGCTTCCTTGACAGTTTAAGGTGTGACATCCTTAGTCTGTCATTGTGTTCAAATATGATACGTGGAGTACCATTCTCACCACCATCAACACAGACACCTATTCTTCAAAAAGCAAGAACATTATCTCCAGAAATAACAATAGGGTTTGTAGGAGCATACCCTACTTCACTTACAACAAGCAAATCCTAAAAGATATGATAATATGGATGGATACCAGTTGTAATGCCCTCCAGACCCGGGGTATAAGTCTGGGGGTTACTAGTTAATCACCAAACCTGTATAATCTGAATAACAATGATAATGAAATGTATCTAAACCCCTTTAACACTAACCATGATCGTTTTAGGTTGAAGTATGAAAACAAGAACCATTAACTACTTTATTACATACCCAATTAAAAATCTTACAAACTCTCTTTATTATAAACCGTTGTCTAACCGGTTTTAAACTAAGTTTATCTTTTATTCAAACACACACTAACGATCTACATTCCACATGTTCGGGCAATTGAAAGCTTTCTTCCTGGATTGGGATCAACATCTTGGGTATGAGAGGATCCCGAGCCTTGACCCGCTTCTTTACCACTCGAGTCTCGATGAGTTTCATATTCCTTCTTAACTGAAAACAATAAGGTGAATAACACAAAAAGGGATGCTCAACAAGTCTGCAAAATATACACAGTGTTAAAGCAGTTTAAATGAATCGGTAATCTGGGTACATCTGTAAAGATATAACCATATGAGAATAGAAAGAAGGCCACTGCTGGCGAATACAAACGAACTAAACTGGACACAAGTTCGCATTTATACCCTGTTGATCATCCAGGATACAGTGTAGATCTAATCTCCCTATATAGATCCAGTCGGGCAAGCAGGCTCTACGGCCCATCTCAAGGATCCAGTTATGTCCCGGTCCTTAGGATCAAGTAAGAATCAATCCCAATATATCATTATTCAGTCCATGGAGTAGCAACCGGAACAATCGGTATGCTTTGATATATTCTATTCACCAGAATATACCAATGTGTATGTGTAACAATTGGAATAAGAATAAGGAATTCAAAGAAAAAGGAAAAATCAAGAATTGAAATGAAATATGAACAAGAGAATAACAAGTGTGTATCAGTGTTTATGAATAAGGATCAAAAGAGTGCAAACGTGATATGAATCTGAAGAAATATCACTATTCTGAAATTAGAATAGGGGAAAAAATTGCCTTCTACGCGACTCAGTCCAGATATGTCACCTTCGACCATCACCGGATCAACCTGCCTTGCTGGCTTGGCTTCCGCTAGAGAAATAGACTAATTTAGTCATCCCATACTTCAATTGCGTCTCAAACCGACTTCACGTCATTCCAATTGTCCACCCATGCGCGTATTATTGACTCATATATTATTTATTAACAAGCAAGACTTGATTAACCACATAGTACACATAAGCACATAAGCCACATAATCAGTTTTATGGTTAAAATAATTTTTAGAATCAAAATCGACTCGCTATTCGCTTAACCGATCATTATCTGACTTGTTTCCTATTTTTTGGGATTTATCGGATTCGTCTCTGCACGTGATTCGGCTTATAATCAGATAAATATCAAAGGTCAACTAATTTCTAGAAGAAATTAGGTTTTAATACTATTTTTAATGAAAATAATTCATTTTTCTGAGTCAAAGTGCTTTCGTTTTGCTAGAATCGGATTAACGGTCTAATTAATATCAATTAAACACAAATAAATCAATTTATTATTCAATATAAATAATTAATACTAATTATTAAACCCTAAAATAATTTTTAAATAATTATCTAGGAAAAATCAGAACTACAAATGATTTTTCTATAATTTTTGGAATTAAAATAAATTTATTATAATTTATTAAAAATATTTTATTAATTATCAAAATAATTAATCATTTTTATTAATTAATAAATAATAAATAAATAATAGATAATTAAGAAAATAATTAAATCTGATTTTTAGAAAATATTTCAGAATTTTTTTTAATATAAATCAATTAATTAAATAATTAATTAATCAATTTATAAAATAAATAAAACTGATTTTTATAATTAAAATAAAATAAAAATAAAATAATTTCCAGAAACATTTATCAGAAATCAAACTCTGACAGAGATGGATCATCAAAACCGGGTTAATTAAACGGGTCAAACGGGTTAATTCCGGGTCATGAAGAACATGCCCGGAATTTTTCCAGAAACCGGCCACCGGATGAGATTCCGGCGAGCGAATTTCAGGGCAAAAAGGACTGGGTTTTTGCGTTTTTCACAAGGTTTTGATTAACTCCAGCAATTCATTCCCGGTCAAAACATACCACAAACATCACGGAATCACCATCTCTGATCACAACCGCCATCAACTCCGGTCAAAATACGAAATCACAGAATCGTACATGAAATCAAACGTTCTATAGTGCAAATTAAAGCTAAGAACACATACAATTAAAGCCCTAAACTTTCAAGAACCAAATATTCATAGAAATTACGAAGTTGTGATTTGAAAATTAAGCACAAACCCTAATAATCGTGAATCACTATCCCGATATCGTTTATTCAATTTAACACCATGAATTGACTATAAATCATCTAACACAACTATATCAATCATCAAAACATCATAATAACCCTAGAATCAAAAAACCCTAATTCGAACATAAACCCTAGAAATCGAAAATCAAAAACTACGAATTAAAACATGAAATTGATGCTAGAAACAGAAAGAACAATTCAAAACCTTCGATTTGAGTACTTGAATCACACGATTTGATGCAGAAATTAGCTAGAAATCACGGCTTGAATTCTTGACCCGAATTGGTTCTTCCCGACCCGATTTCAGAGAATTTTGTGATTTTTCATAATTTTTATTAATTAATTAATAATAATTAGGCTATTTATAGTAGTAAAATTAATGCCCCTAATTAAAATTAAGGCCCTAATTCTGAATCTTTTAAAATTAATTGACCCCTAATTTTATAATTTTTGACTATTAAAATTTAATTTGTAAATATTTTGTATATAAAATATATATGCCAAAATTTCCCAAAAATTGTGAATAATGCAAAAATACAAAGAAATGGTATAAATAAAAGTCCTAAATTTTATAAAAATAAAAATATGATTTTTTTTTGGGGTTTTGACATCGAATGGGGCCCGGAAATGTCATTTTTCGCGAAACGAGAAAATTTGAAAAATACCTAGATGTTTAGAATAATGCGATGGTACAAGCCGTTTGATGAAAAATAAGGGCCATTATTTTATTTGAAATATCAGCAATAAAATCATGATTCGGGTCTTATAACTTTTGATATGAAAGCTATAAATGCAAAATAAAATATCTGAAAAATACCCTGAAAATACATGGATGATACAGAACGCACGACATAACAATTAGGGTTTTACACTAATTACACATAAATGACACATTAATACACGTAATTTATTATAAATATGATTTAATACAGACGTAATTTCCCCTGACGTTACACCAGTCTTGTCCAATATAGCTGCATAATTGTTAGGAACAAACTTAGCACCATTGTAAGTGAAATCCTTTGTTGCAACTAGAAAAGTCATTGTAGCTGTTTGAAAAAAAGCTTAAAAACTGATTAGGGTATCAGAGTTTAATTGAGAGAGAAAAGAGAGTAAGAGAGTAGAAAGATTTTGGTAAAAGATAAAGTAATAGTTTTAAAATCAAAATTTGATTTTGTATAACTTTGTACTCCTTTACTTACAAAGGGTTCGACTTAGAGGGACACAGGTCACAATCTTATTGCTTATCAAATAAATCACGGAACAGATAAATATGAACAGTAAAGACGTGCACAATTATACAAGGTAATGTTTATAATTACTAAACTGTTTATCCCTTCTTGCATGCCACTAATCATACAGTTGTAATCATTACATTTACCCACAAGCTAAATCACAACCACTAATTGAAATAACAAATACTGACTTAGCAATTTCTGGAAATAAAATAATTCAAAAATGATAAGAGTTTAACAGTCAACCCACATGCTTGACTCATATCAGTAGTTATTTCTATTATCAAAATTTATTCATGCAAATACTGTAGAGATTAAATAGCATGAATACATGGTATCGGTGTTTAAGACAGTCATCAAAATTTAAGAATTAGTGATTCTAATAAATAGATACCAAACTCTGATCACTTATGCATGTTATAGAAAACAATTTATTCATCAGTATTTGAGAAATATCTCAAGATTATTCCATACTCATTCACCAGTCTTGTAAAAGTAGCTTCACAAAGTGATTTGGTAAAGATATCTTCTAATTGCTAATCTGTAGGCACAAAGTGCAATTCCAGTATACCTTCAGTCACATATTCCCTTATGAAATGGTGCCTAATGCTAGAGTTCTTTGTCATGCGATGTTGTACTGGATTTCTTGTCATTGCAATAGCACTTTGATTATCACAATATATAAGTATTTAAGAATTTTTTAACCCATAATTCAGTAACTGATTCTTCATCCAAAAAATCTGTGCACAAGAGCTTCCTGCAATAATGTACTCAGCTTTTGCAGTTGAAGTGGAAATTGACTTTTGTTTCTTTCTAAACCAAGAAACTAATCTGCCTCCAAGAAATTGACAGCTTCATGAAGTGCTTTTCCTGTCTATTTTGCATCCTGCAAAGTCATCATATGAGTATCTTATTAACTTAAAGTCTGATTCTCTAGGATACCATAAACCAAGATTCATGGTGCCCTTAAGATATTTAAAAATCCTTTTCATAGCTACAAGATGTGGTTTTCTTGGATCATCTTGGAACCTTGCATACAGACATGTAGCATACATCATATGAGGCCTACTGGCAGTCAAATATAGGAGTGATCCAATCATACCTCTGTAATTAGTTATTTCTACTGATGCACCATTATATAAATCTTACTTGGTTGTAGTGGCCATGAGAGTTGTAGCATTTAAGCAATCCTGCGTTTCATGTAACGACTGGGAATTTCGTGACGTAATTAAATGAATAAAGTATGATCTCTATCGAGTGATTATAAATTATGTGATTAAGAGATGGTTAATTGTCTTTATTGTATATTAGTATCTGGGAGCGTAGATAGATGCGTTCCAATTTAAAGAGTCAGCTTAGGGGTTAAGCTGTGTTGTCGGGCGGTCAGGTAGAACGGAACCCGTCTAAAAAAGGGATTAATGTGTTTAAATATGAAATATGTGTTTATGTGAAAAGGAATGTTTGAGTAAGTATTACGTTCTAGTAACGTGTCGGTTGGTAAAGATAATTGTGAAGCGTAATTGAAACGCTGAGCGTCGGGCCGTCAGGCAGAACGTGACCCGGTACGTGAAAAGAGGAATAATAATTAAAAGTAGAAATTGTAAGTTCAATTATGAGCTGTGATGTGTGGATATGTATGTGCTTGCTTTCCTGTATGCATGAGTACGTGATCTGTTAATTTTTAAATTGATATAAGGGATTTATATGGAATAAAATAAGGTTTATTGAACCTTTATACATTTTTATAAAATTATTTGAGAATGGTCAAGGAACGAAAATTGTTTTGTTGTCTTCAAAATAGTCCTAGAGACTTTTTAAAAGTGATAAATGGATTTATTTCGTGATCGTTGCATTTTAAAATGATTTTATGGAGCTAAAATGTTATTTGCAACATAATCTTGTAAAATTCGTATTTAATCAACCATTCGCTCAAAAATTATTCCGAAAATATGGCTAAAAAGCTAATTTCGAGATCTACATTCTAAAATTTTTATTCATTTCATTCTCATCTTTTCCGAGAGAGCTATTACGTGATTAAATTCATTTTGGATTGAAAATTAAGAGAGAAAAGAAAAAGAAATGTAAAAGTGTGGTACAATGACCACACTAACGTCCAAGTCAATATAAATACTCCCTTCCCTCCCCCTTTTCTTTCTCTTCACCCCGACCACTCTCTCTTCTCTCTCACATTCTCTCATTTCTCTCTTTCTTTTTCTCTCTCACTCTCGAAGTCTCTCTCTCTTTTCCACTTAATACATCTCTCTTCTTCACTTAATTTTTATGGATTCTTCCATAAAACTTCATCCTTGTTCCATATATGAGCTTTAATTCACTTGCATGTGTGGTTTGGTACTTGCATGCGAGTGTGTGTTTGTGTGTTTAAGTTCGGTTTTGCCGAGTTCTTGTTTTATAGAATCAAGATGATGTGATTTTGTGATGAATATGCTTGCATGTGTTTGTTGTTGTGATTTTTAAGGGAAATCGGGGGTTTTGTGGTTGGACACCCTCGAATGAGGGCACCACCGTGAAGCCACCAGCACCGGTGATGAACCGGTGGTGAGTGATGATGTTATTACTGAGCTCTACTAATCATAAAACCTATTTTCAAAGTTTGTATGTCGTGATTTCATAAAAACCCGAATGGATCCTTGATTTTGAGAAAATAAATTTGATTGTTTCATGAATGGAAATGACTTGTTAATGTGTATTCTTAGAAGTAGTTAAGAAATTTGATTTTTTGATGATTTAAAGAATCGAAATAGAAGTTGCATTTATTTTTTTTCTTAAAAACCGAATGGTTCTTGTTTATTAAGTTGATTTTATGATGAAAATGCTTTGTTGATTGATTGATTGTAGAGATTCTTGAATAAGTGGACTAAGATGTGGTTTAAGAACTCCAAATGATGCATGCATGTATTGATTAATGGAAAATTCGGGTGTTCTTGCTTGATTTTAGGGATTAAAGTTGATTTATGTGTTAAACGAACTATACGTGTGATTTTGATTGGATTCTAGAAACTGCATGTCAAATTTATACATGCATGTGTGTTTCTTTTGAAAAATCCGAATGGATCTTATGGTTAAAAGAAGGTTAAGTTGTTTTTGTGAGTTTATGTGCTAATTGCATTAGTTACTAGCAAGAATCGACATGAGAATTTGGATGAATATTAAGGTATAGATTTGCATGTAAGTGTTCAAGTTAGAAATGAGTTAAAGAGAATAAGTGTTGGGTTGATCTCAAGTTTTATGCAATTTTGATATTTGCATGTTAATGTTTGATTCTTGGATTGTGATTTATGGTTATAACCGAATGAAATATAGGTATAAAAGGGATTGATTTGATGCTAAGCGAATGCATGTGTGATTTTTAGAAATTATGTGATTTATGTGTGAGTTATGGTTCGAATTGAATGATGAAAAGGGAAGTATTAAATAGTCATGATATAAGACTTTATAAGTGATATAATAACTCAAGTATAGAGTTAAAATGCAAGGATTAAATGCTATATGTCGTATTCGCATCGTAATGCGTGATTCAAAGTCTATACGCTTAAAAGTATACGAGTTATGGTATAGACATGTTGTGTTATTGTAATTGAGTATATATTCTCTTAGGATATTACGATTAAGGGAAATGTTAAGCGTTCTGGGAATGTCAAGTGGGAATCTAATTAAGGTTTTGGTTTTTGATTGTAGATTCGGAGTGTGAGGGCATTAAGGCTTGGAAAGGGAAAAGTATACTAGGTGGCAGTAGTTCAACCTTTATGAAATAGGATAGCGAATTTAGGCAAGTAACTCTACTTGTGTAAATGGTTATAAAGAGGATATTGTTCATGCCATGTAGAGTGTTGAACTGTTAAAGTAATGTACCCCTGTTATTGATTCTTGAGATACCCAGTCATTGATCTTGTGAACTTGTTATTGATAAGCTTATTGATCCAACCCTTTGGTAACCCATTTTCTTATTCTGATTACTTGTTATACCATGCTTATCCTTGCTTATCCTTGATCAAATCCATAGAATTGAACCTTGCTTATCCTTGATTCATTTCCTTAACTTTGAATTCTTGAAATTGAACTTAAGAATGAGTTTCGACTTGAAAGATTCTGAATGATTTCATATTCTTGGTAATGATAAAATGAATTTAGCAAAACCCTTCGTTTTCCAACACAAGGTTTTCCAAACGAATTCCTGATGGATTGGATTGAGACGTAAAAGAATAGTGGGACTAGTCCAGTCATGTTAAGAGGCTAGCGGGGCTAGTCCAGTTTAAGGCTGAAATTATGCCATTGGTACCTTAAAGACCAGATGGAGGTCGATACGGGCTGATCACCCGTATTATTATGAATTGAAAAGATGAAGTAGTCCAATCAAGGGTTTCATAACTATTTTAAAAAGGAATCATTTTTCCTATCCAGTAAATGATTCTTTGAAAATAAAAAAGGTTTATATTGTTTTAAAAAGAGTTGATTGTGATATTGTGAAGCTTACAGCTTGTGAACCCTGATTTTTGATTCTGTTGATCATATAATTGATTCCCAATGATTGAAAAGATTATCGCTTTCAGTTTGAAAGATCATTTGTGATCCCATTAATGATTTGTGATGAATGTCGGCTTTCACCCTATCTTGAGCCTTGTTCCTTGAAAGCCCAAAGTTTTTCTTTATAACCCCTTCATTGCCCAAAAGACAGAAATCTGCCACCTAGATATGTTAAAGTAGAATGCCCAGAAAAGTGAAATGGTTTATTATGGATTTCGTATCTTAGAATTGTTATATAATTACTTGCTGAGTTTTATACTCATATGTTTTGTTTAATCTAACCATGGTAGTTAAGCAAGAAGATGGTCAGGCTTAGACGCACTGCTCGTAAGAGCGTACCTGGGGGTCCCTACCGTGTTGAGGGTTTCCGGTTGCTAGAGCAGGTAGTACAGGTTTTGAGTGAGCAAGCGCTTAGCCGAGAAGTTGTTATGACATAATGGGTTATCTGTCGGTTCCAAGTCGGGATCGACTATGTATATTTGGTTTTATTTTGGATAGTAAATTATATTCAATGGTTGGTAGTTGTAATCTTGTCTCATACTTTATCCTGTTTGATCCTGTTAGTAGCTAATCGGGGTTTATGCTTATTTAATTAATAGATTAGAGGTGTGTGGGTCCTCATTTCCTAACCCCGAGATTGAGGGCGTCACAAGTTGGTATCAGAGCTACAAGATCTAGTCCTTGAGACAAGTTAGGGATAAAAGGGTATTTTGGGAATGTATATCTATATCGCGAGAGAGTTCGACTCATATAGAGTTGAGTTAGACTATTAGGTATAGTCTAAGGAAAGTGTTTATAAGCTAAAGTGGTGACTGGAGTTAGGGTGTGAGTTAGCTGGAAGCTTTATTTAACCCTAATGTTGTTTCTTGGTTGTTGTTTTGTGTTTTATCTCAAGATTCCAGTAGTGGTAGTGATTCCGATTCAGAGGTTAGTTTGACCGGTACCCCAGTGGACCCCATTCCACCCTCTTTAGAGTAGCATGTGTATGTTAGTTTAGATCTAGAGGAGGATCCATCTAAGAGTAGTGAGATCCCTATGCAGATATCACCCTTGAGGCCAGAGTCAAAGACCCCTTCCCCTGAGCCAGAGTCTGAGATACCTAAGATTATGCCTGCCAGTGTTGGTGGAATGTTAGCCCAGGATGGAGACTTTGTTTAATCCCGTATTCCTGGGTTGAAAGCTTTGGTGGATAGGCTAGCTCGAGAGTCTAGGCAGAGCTCTTCAGTTATGGATGATGAGTGGAGAGTTCAGATTAAGATGGTGGAGCAGGTTGCCCGGAGGAGATTGGATGAGGGACCATCCACTAGTGATGCTGATGCTGAGGCCCGGAGGCTGCATAACATCATTCATTGGATGTTGGTTATGTTGGGAGAGATTATGGATGATTAGATGCTAGTGTTGGTCAAGAGGGACTTTTGGTGGAGCCCGTAGTTGTTGTTTTCTGCGTCGGTAAGCTTTTGGATACTTGGTCAGATGTCGGGATCCCTTTTTCATTTATTGTATTATATCTCGGAACCTTGTAGTAGTAGTTGATAGAATTTAGGGGTAGATAGGGGGATATTTTCCAGTTTTTCCTCTAATTAACCCTGTTATATTATTATACCTATTTCTAGAACTTGTGATAATCAGACTTTGTTTATGTACCCTTGGTTTGATGAATCAAATATATATCTTGCTTTCTATTGTGCACCCTGGAAAAACCTTTATAAACTGTTTTATGTACCATGTTTCATACAATCGTGTTTAAAATTTCATAAAATTCTACCCTGTGCCATGAGAAAACAACACTGATATGAGAATTATATAGTAATAAGATTGCATGTGCAAAATTGGGTAAACCTTAAACCCGCAAAAGAGATTTCGTATCGTATTGCTAAATAATTTCTCAATTAGGTTTGTAAGAAATGGCCAACTAACCAGATCACCAAGAAGAAGAAATCCAAACCCATGACCCAGAAGTGAATCCAGAAACCACCATGATGAGCAGACTTGCTCAGCTTTTACAACAACCCGTAGCCCCTAAAGTTGGAAACTTCAAACACTTTCAATCCATCCATCGCCCAGAGTTTTTAGGTTTTCCAGACCCGATAAAAGCTCAGTCGTGGTTAATAGAAATGGAGAAAGCGTTTGTGTTGGCGGAAGTTAAGGATGACAAGAAAGCTCAGTATGCGAGTTATTACCTTAAAGATGAAGCGAGTTTCTGGTGGAAATCTTCGAAGGCGTTACTGGAAGGAAAGGACTTATCGTGGGAGAAGTTTATTGAAATGTTTCTGGAGAAGTATTTGCCAAGTTATATGCAAGATCAGTTGGAGATGAAGTTTTTGGACCTTAGGCAAGAAGATATGTCGGTAGCGGAATATGAGGTGAAATTTTCGGAGTTGTCTAGATTCATACATGAGTATGTAAATACAGAGGCATAAAAGGCCAAAAGGTTCCAACAGGGACTTAGGTCATGGATTAGAAGTCAAGTGGCATTGTTGGAGATTAAGAATTATTCCGCCTTGGTGTAGAAGGCAATGATAGTGGAAGGAGAGCGTGAAGCTGTAAAAAGAGAAAATGAAGGTAGAAAAAGGAAGGTTGAAAGCTCTGAGAAAGAGCAAGGAAGTTCAAAGTTTAGAGGAAAGTTTGGTAAGAGTGGTGGAGGTCAGAACCAAAAGTTTCAAAAGTTTAAACCCGGTAACGGAGCTCAGAAGAACCGTTTCCAGAAAGCAGGACAACCGGGAAAGGATAATAGACCTCAGATTCAAGAGTGCAAGGTTTGTGGGAAGAGACACCGGGAAGGTGTAACAAGTTGGATGTGACCTGTTTCAAGTGCAATCAGAAAGGGCATTACTCATCAGAGTGCCCGAATGGAGCAAAGAAGCCTGACTTAGCTTGTTTCAAATGTGGAAAGGTGGGCCATATGGCCAGAAACTGCATGGAGCCTGTTCAGAAGGCCAATGTTCTTAGGATTGCTAGACCGCCGCCTCTCCCAGCACCAACAGCTCAACCCAGAGCTAGAACCTTCAATATGTCAATAAAAGATGCGGTGCAAGATGTGGATGTGGTGGCAAGTATGCTCGTTATAAACTCAGTAGAAGTAAAGGTATTGATGGATTCTGGAGCAACTAGATCTTTTATTTCTGAAAGTATTCTTGATAGACTTAATTGTGTTGCGTACCCTCTGGAACCTAACTTGATTATAAAGGTAGCAAATCAAGATAAAGTCATTGTTAATAAAGTTTGTCCCGATTGTGTTATGGTTATAGAAGGTCGGCACTTTTCTGCTGACTTAATTCCTTTGAAGTTAGGAGAATTCGATGTTATATTAGGAATGGATTGGTTGTCAAACCACGAGGCGCAAGTAGAGTGTAAAAGTAAGAAGGTGAAGTTAAAGACCAAGGATGGTGATGAAGTGATATTCAAAGGGAAAAGACAAGAGAAGAAATTTCTAACGGCGATTGAGATGAAGAAATTGTTATGTGAAGGATGCGAAGTTTATTTGGCTCCTGGAACGGAACCAGTATCGAAAGCTCCCTATCATATGGCGCCAATCGAGATGAAGGAATTGGCAGCGCAATTGCAATAATTGTTGGATAAAGGAGTGATTCACCCGAGTGTATCCCCGTGAGGTACACCAGTGTTGTTTGTAAAGAAGAAGGATGGAAGTATGAGATTGTGCATTGATTATCGTGAATTAAATAAGTTTACGATTAAGAATAAGTACCCTCTACCATGAATCGATGACTTGTTTGATCAGCTAAAAGGAGCTTCGTATTTCTCCAAGATTGATTTAAGATCTGGGTATCATCAACTAAAGATTAAAGCGGAGGATATACCCAAGACGTTGTTTCGAACTAGATATGGACACTACGAGTTTTTGGTAATGGCATTCGGTTTGACGAACGCGCCAGCCGCATTTATGGATCTTATGAACAGAGTGTTCAAGCAATATCTGGATAAGTTCGTTATAGTGTTTATTGATGATATATTGATATATTCTAAGACGGAAGAAGATCATAAGGAGCATTTGAGGATTTCCTTGGAAATTTTGAGAAAAGAAAGGTTGTATGCCAAGTTTTCGAAGTGTGAGTTTTGGCTAAGGAAGTACAATTTCTTGGACATGTAGTTAATAAGGAAGGAATTAAAGTAGATCCAGCCAAGATAGAAGCTGTGATGAATTGAGAAAGACCCAAGACTCCTACGGAGGTCAGAAGTTTTCTGGGATTAGCCGAATACTATAGAAGGTTTGTGCAAGATTTCTATAAGATTGTTATTCCACTGACTAAGTTGACAAGGAAGAACGAGAAGTTTGTGTGGACAGATAAGTACGAGGAAAGCTTTCAAGAATTGAAAAAGAGATTGGTAACCACCCCAGTGTTGGTGCTACCAGATTAGAAAGGAGAATTTGTGATTTTCAGTGATGCTTCGTATAAAGGACTTGGATGTGTGTTAATACAACACGGGAAGGTAACAACATATGTGTCCAGACAACTCAAGCCGTATGAACAGAAGTATCCCGCGCATGATTTGGAATTGGCAGCAATTGTGTTTGCCCTTAAGATTTGGAGGCATTATTTGTACGGGGAAAAGTGTGAGATCTATACGGATCACAAGAGTTTAAAGTATATTTTCACTCAGAAGCAGTTGAATATGAGACAGAGGAGGTGGTTAGAATTGATCAAAGATTATGACTGTGCAATAAATTATCATCCTGGAAAGGTGAATGTGGTAGCAGATGCTTAAGTCGCAAGGAAAGATTGAATATGTTAACGTCATCAGAGGAATTGATCAAGGATTTCGAAAAGTTGGAAATAGAAGTGCAGACTCCAGAAGTTGTAGGTGAAGCAATGTATGCTATGTAATTTCAACCTGAAATTTTGTAAAAGATATGATGTTTTCAAGAGCAAGTAATGAACCGTGAGAAAGATAAGCAGTCGGGAGAAGAAATCAAAGCTCAAAAGGATGAAAGAGGAATATATTGTGTTAACTCACGTATTTGGATACCTAACGCTGTGGATCTAAAGCATGAAATTTTGCAAAAGGCGCATAACTCAAGATTTTGAATTCACCCTGGAAGTACGAAAATGTACAAGGATTTAAAATAGAGTTATTGGTGGCCAACCATGAAAAAGGAAATTGCGGAATGGATAAGTAAGTGTTATGCGTGTCAAAGAGTAAATATGGAACATCAGAGACCAAGTGGATTACTTTAACCACTGGACATACTAGAATGGAAATGGGAACTTATCGCAATGGATTTCGTGGTAGTATTACCAAAGACCAAGTCTAATCACGATGCAATTTGGGTGGTAATCGATAGATTGATGAAATCAGCGCATTTCTTGCCGATTAATGAAAAGTTTTCGTTAGAAAAGTTGGCCAAATTGTATTTGGATGAGATTGCAATACGTCACGGAGTTCCGGTATCTATCATGTCTGATAGAGACCCGAGGTTTAACTCGAGATTTTGGCGATAATTTCATGATCATTTGGGAACTAAGCTGAAAATGAGTACGGTTTATCATCCGCAGACCGACGCACAAAGTGAAAGGACAATACAGATGATCGAGGACATGTTACGAATAGATTTCAAAGGAAATTAGGACGATCATTTGCCATTGATTGAGTTTTCCTACAACAACAGTTATCATGCAAGTATTGGCATGCCGCCTTATGAAGCGTTGTATGGAAGAAAGTGCAGATCCCCTACATATTGGGATGAAGTTGGGCAGCACAAATTAATTGGCCCAGAGCTAGTTCAACAAACGAAAAAAAATGTGGAAATGATTCGAAAAAGATTAATTGCTGCTCAAGATCGACAAATGAAGTATGCGAATCGAGAACGAAAAGATGTGCAATTCGAGCCTGGAGACAAAGTCTTGTTAAAGATATCTCCTTGGAAAGATTTAACCAGATTTGGAAAAAAAGGGAAGTTGAGTCCTAGGTTTATTGGACCATTCGAAGTACTGCGACAAGTTGGAAAAGTGGCCTATGAATTAACGCTACCTCCGCAAATGCAACATCTTCACAATGTATTCCACGTATCTCTTCTAAAGAAGTATAATGCTGACGCAAGCCATGTGATTGAATTGGAACCAGTGAAAATCCAACCAGATTTGTCTTATGTGGAACAACTAGTTCGAATCCTAGATCGGAAACAGAGGACACTTAGAAATAAAATTGTACCTCTAGTAGGGTGTTGTGGAGAAATCCATTAATGGAAGAGTCAACTTGGGAAGTATAAAGCGAAATGCAAGAAAAGTATCCCCATCTATTTGCTTAGATTAGATTCTGGGGACAGAATCCTTTTAAGGGGGTAGATTGTAACGACTGGGAATTTCGTGACGTAATTAAATGAATAAAGTATGATTTATGTGGAGTGATTATAAATTATGTTATTAAAAGATGGTTAATTGTCTTTATTGTATATTAGTATCTGGGAGCATAGATAGATGCGTTCCAATTCAAAGAGTCAGCTTAGGGGTTAAGCTGTGTTGTCGGGCTGTCAGGTAGAACGAAACCCGTCTTAAAAAGGGATTAAAGTGTTTAAATAAGAAATATGTGTGTTTATGTGAAAAGTAATGTTTTAGTAAGTATTATGTTCTAGTAACGTGTCGGTTGGTAAAGATAATTGTGAAGTGTAATTGAAACGCTGAGCGTCGGGCCGTCAGGCAGAACGTGACCCGGTACACGAAAAGAGGAATAATAATTAAAAGTGGAAATTATAAGGTCAATTAGGAGTTGTGATGTGTGGATATGTATGTGCTTGCTTTCATGTATGAATGAGTACGTGATCTGTTAATTTTTAAATGGATGTAAGGGATTTATTTAGATTAAAATAAGCTTTATTGAACCTTTATACATTTTTATAAAATTATTCGAGAATGGTCAAGGCATGAAAATTATTTTATTGTCTTCAAAATAGTCCCAGAGACCTTCTAAAAGTGATAAATGGATTTATTTCGTGATCGTTGCATTTTAAAAAGATTTTATGGAGCTAAAATGTTATTTGCAGCATAATCTTGTAAAATCCGTATTTAATCAACCGTTCGCTAAAAAATTATTCCGAAAATATGGCTCAAAAACTAATTTCAAGATCTACATTCTAAAATTTTTATTCATTTCATTCTCATCTTTTTCGAGAGAGCTATCACTTGATTAAATTCGTTTTGGATTGAAAATTAAGAGAGAAAAGAAAAAGAAATGTAAGAGTGTGGTACAATGACCACACTACCCTCCAAGTCAATATAAATACTCCCTTCCATCCCCCTTTTCTTTCTCTTCACCCCGACCACTCTCTCATCTCTCTCACATTCTCTCATTTCTCTCTTTCTTTTTCTCTCTCACTCTCGAAGTCTCTCTCTCTTTTCCTCTTGGTACATCTCTCTTCTTCACTTAATTTTTATGGATTCTTTCATAAAACTTCAACCTTGTTCCATATATGAGCTTTGATTCACTTTCATGTGTGGTTTGGTACTTGCATGCGAGTGTGTGTGTGTTTAAGTTCGGTTTTGCCGAGTTCTTATTTTATAGAATCAAGATGATATGATTTTGTGATGAATATGTCTTGCATGTGTTTGTTGTTGTAATTTTTAAGGGCAATCGAGGATTTTGTGGTTGGACACCCTCGAATGAAGGCACCACCATGAAGCCACCGCCACCGGTGATGAACTCCGGTGAACCGGTGGTGAGTGATGATGTTATTACTGAGCTCCACTAATCATAAAACCTATTTTCAAAGTTTGCATGTGGTGATTCCATAAAAACCTGAATGGCTCCTTGATTTTAAGAAAATAAATTTGATTATTTCATGAATGGAAATGACTTATTAATGTGTATTCTTAGAAGTAATTAAGAAATTTGATTAGTTGATGATTTAAAAAATCGAAATAGAAGTGGCATGTATTGTTTGGCTTGAAAACCGAATGGTTCTTGTTTATTAAGTTGATTTTATGATGAAAATGATTTGTTGATTGATTGATTGTAGAGATTCTTGAATAAGTGGACTAAGATGTGGTTTAAGAACTCCAAATGATGCATGCATGTCTTGATTAATGGAAAATTTGGGTGTTCTTGCTTGATTTTAGGGGATTAAAGTTGATTTATGTGTTAAACGAACTATACGTGTGATTTCGATTGGATTCTAGAAAGTACATGTTAAATTTACACATGCATGTGTGTTTCTTTTGCAAAATACGAATGGATCTTACGGTTAAAAGAAGGTTAAGTTGTTTTTGTGTGTTTATGTGCTAATTGAATTAGTTACTAGCAAGAATCGAAATGAGAAGTTGGATGCATGTTAGGGTATAGCTTTGCATGTAAACGTTCAAGTTGAGTTAAAGAGAATAAGAGTTGGGTTGATCTCAACTTTGTATGTAATTTTGATATTTGCATGGTAATGTTTGATTCTTGGATTGTGATTTGTGGTTATAACCTAATGAAATATAGGTATAAAAGGGATTGATTTGATGCAAAGCGACTGCATGTGTGAATTTTAGAAATTATGTGATTTATGTGTGAATTATGGTTCGAATTGAATGATGAAAAGGAAAGAATTAAATAGTCATGCTATAAGACTATATAATTGATATAATAATTCAAGTATAGAGTTGAAAATGCAAGGATTAAATGCTCTATGTCGTATTGGCATCGTAATGTGTGATTCGAAGTCTATATGGTTAAAATTACGAGTTATGGTATTGACATGTTGTGTGATTGTAATTGAGTATATATGCTCTTAGGATATTGTGATTAAGGGAAATGTTAAGCATTCTAGGAACGTCAAGTGAGAATCTAATTAAGGTTTTGGTTTTTGATTGTAGATTCGGAGTGAGAGGGCATTCAGGCTAGGAAAGGGAAAAGTATACTAGGTGGCAGTAGTTCAACCTTTGTGAAACATGATAGCGAATTCAGGAAAGTAACTCTACTTACTTGTGTTAATGGTTATAAAGAGGATATTGTTCATGCCATGTAGAGTATTGAACTGGTAAAGTAATGTACCCCTGTTATTGATTCTTGAGATACCCTGTCATTGATATTGTGAACTTATTATTGATAAGCTTATTGATCCAACCCTTTGGTAACCCTTTTTACTATTCTGATTACTTGTTATACCATGAACTGTTATAAACCCTATAAGTACCTTTACGAACCCCTTGTAATGATCCTTTATTCCTTTGTTTACCTTATTCCCTAATGATCCTTGAAACGGTTTTTGATTCCCTAACTTGAGTACCTTGTTATCGTTTGATCAAATCCCTAGAATTGAACCTTGCTTATCCTTGATTCATTTCCTTAACTTTGAATTCTTGAAATTGAACTTAAGAATGAGTTTCGACTTGAAAGAGTCTGAATGATTTCATATTCTTGGTTATGATAAATTGAATTTAGTAAAACCCTTCTTTTTCCAACACAAGGTTTTCCAAACGAATTCCTGATGGATTGGATTGAGACATAAAAGACTAGTGGGACTAGTCCAGTCATGTTAAGAGGCTAGCGGGGCTAGTCCAGTTTAAGGTTGAAATTATGCCATTGGTACCTTAAAGACCGAATGGAGGTCGATACGGGCTGACACCCGTATTATTATGAATTGAAAAGATGAAGTAGTCCAATCAAGGGTTCCATAACTATTTTAAAAAGGAATTGAATTTCCTATCCAGTAATTGATTCTTTGAAAATGAAAAAGGTCTATATTGTTTTGAAAAGAGTTGATTGTGATATTGTGAAGCTTACAGCTTGTGAACCCTGATTTTTGATTCTGTTGATCATATAATTGATTCCTAATTATTGAAAAGATTATCGCTTTCTATTTGAAAGATCATTTATGATCCTATTAATGATTTGTGATGAATGTCAGTTTTCACCCTATCTTGAGCCATGTTCCTTGAAAGCCCAAAGTTTTTCTTCATAGCCCCTTCATTTCCCAAAAGACAGAAATTGGCCACCTAGATATGTTAAAGTAGAATGCCCAGAAAAGTGAAACGGTTTATTGTGGATTTCACATCTTAGAACTGTTATATAGTTACTTGCTCAGTTTTATACTCATATGTTTTGTTTAATCTAACCATGGCAGTTAAGCAAGAAGATGGTCAAGCTTAGGCGCACTGCTCGTAAGAGCGTACCTGGTGGTCCCTACCGTGTTGAGGGCTTCCGGTTGCCAGAGCAGGTAGTACAGGTTTTGAGTGAGCAAGCGCTTAGCCAAAAAGTTGTTAAGATATAATGGGTTATCTGTCGGTTCCAAGTCGGGATCGACTATGTATATTGGGTTTTATTTTGGGTTGTAAATTATATTCTATGGTTGGTAGTTGTAATCTTGTCTCATACTTTATCCTGTTTGATCCTGTTAGTAGCTAGTCAGGGTTTATGCTTATTTAATTCATAGATTAGAGGTGTGTGGGTCCTCATTTCCTAACCCCGAGATTGAGGGCGTCACATTTCAACCCTTTTTAGAAAATTTCTTGCATATTTATTGTTAGGCCTTTAATTAAATGTAGAGGGGGTGATATAGTTATAACAATCAATTCGAAATAATAACTCAATAATGAAGAACAATGTTTATATTAATAAATAAAAACTGATTACAAAACTCTCCCAAAGGATGAACAATTATCCTCTAGAGCTGCTAGGTTATGTTTATAATAAAACAATGCACGACATTTAAAGTATTAACCTAGTATGTGCTTATATATTGCATAGTTACACAATCAATCAGTTGATATGATATACATAAAAAAGGAATCCTAATACATATCCATCTATTGGTTGCTACAAATAAGTAAAGTTCTATATCGACATATATCTGCAAATCAAAGTCTTCTAGATAGAATCAATTACTTCCTTGAAATCAGTCTTGACATATGCTGATGAGTAAATGATGATATAAACTCCGATTTGTCAAATATTGATAGTCTTCATAAACTCTGATCTCTTCTAGTCAGTAAACTCTGATGGTAAACAATGATAGTTCTAAATGTTGATATCATCAATTATATCTAACAATCTCCCCCAACTTGTGCACTAAGTGATTTATGTACAAGTTCCTAATTGATTGTGTCAAAACTATCTAAATGCAGAAATATAAAAAATATACATTCTTACTATTAGCGTATCAGACTTTAATTTCAATCTTGACCTTTGGAAAAACCAGTGGCATCATGAAGGAATTGTTCCTGAGTAAATTTTCTTCAAGCACATTCAAATACGTCTTCAATCTTTGTTTGATATCCTTCAGCTCTTCAGTAGATTCATCATTCTGATAAATAGATGCTCTGAGGTCATTAATGTTGGATCTGCCAAGTGATAGATCATCTAGCTCCATAAATCCAACCTTCTTACCATTTGGATTAAAAGTGAGAACTTTTATCCTAATAGAAGTAACTACTGTAGCTCCTCCTTTAGGCATATCAACAGTCTGATCATCTTCATTTATATTTTTTGGAATGTACTTGGATTTGTAGCTCATTCCCCTCTTCTTTATGGATACTAAATTCTTTAAATATACAGACCACCTAGTAGTTGTAGAGGTAATTACTTTAAGCAAAGTTACAATGTGCAGTAATCTAACTTTTGCCATGGTATGTCTTGTATTTGATCCTGTGAAATCTTCAACCTCTTTCCTGCCTCAAGAAAATAGAGCATCTTTTTTTGGCTTATTTGTGTCAAATAAATCAAGCACAACTTGAACTGATACGATTTTATGTAAATCTTCAAGTTTCACATTCTCACCAATTTCTATCAAATTCCCTAACTCTCTGAGAATCAAGGCATTCCCTGTGTAAGTATTAGCAGTTGAAAGTCTCAACCCACCTCTTCTTCCAGCCAATCTTGCTTGTCAATTACCACCAAAGATTTTTTTAATGGCTTCATATGAATCTCTTTGAGGTGCCGGTGAAATTTTACTACATAGAAGCTTCTTTTTTTCTTCTATAGAAAGCTTGGAAGTATCAAGCTTTGGGGAATCCTTATAATCATATTTTTCTTTATCAGAGTTTAGGTCTTTTTAGGAATTTCTTGATCAGCTTTTATTTCCTGATCATTCTTATCTTCAACATGAGTAACATTAGTGGTTGAGACTAGTTGAGCTTCAGGTTTTTTTAACTTGAGCAATGTCATAGGTTAATTTTATACTTTCATCAGCTTAACTGAAACTTCTGCAACATGAGCTTTGTCAGGGGTTGAGACTTCTGAATCAGAGTTGAGTCTTCTAGTTCAAGCTTTGAAGATTCACCAACTCTCTCTTTATCCCTATATCTCCTGTTAGCATTTAAAATAGCTTGGGACCTTGGAACAGGTTTTTTAGCATTTGAAGTTTGACTAAATTCCTTGATCACAATTCCCCCTCTTCGTCTTTCTCTCCCCGGAACATCATCAAATGTTGGAACATCATCAGTATTTGCAGCATCGACTTTTAGCGGTTTGAAATTTTCTTCTAGCTGTCTGATATGTTCAATGTCAACATCTGTACACTTTTTCTGAAACATCATCCTAGCTACTTCAGCATCAAAAGCTAAAAGTTTTGCATCTCTATAATGAAGAGTAGTCTTTTTGCCTTTATACTTCAGTATTTGTAGAAACTGACTTGCCTCAGCACTAGCTTCTAACTCCAGACTAGCTTGGTCTTCATCAACATTTGTGACAGTCATAGTTTACTTTTCAGTAGTTGTAGTCACGGTTGTAGTCGGTTCCTTTGTGAGCATAGTATTCGAGACTTGCTTTTTTCCTCCTCTTCTTTCAATTTCTCTACCTCCACCTTTTTTAGATTGGCTAGTGGTCTTAGAGACACCACTAGATCCAATTAGATCTCCACCTGTACTTCTAGATGTTTGTCTCCCTTGTTCCCACCATCGGGAGCATTATCTCTATCATCAATATTTAACTGTTTGAACTGCTTGTATTTAGATTTTTAAAGAATCTCCCCCTGTTTGGCATCATCATCAAGTAAAAGAGAGACTATCAGCTCTAGGGACTCCTGAACCTCATCCAGTTAACCAGACATTTTTTCTTGAGTAGTTTCCAATCTTGACTAATTTGCTTACAATTTGTCTTGTCTGGCCAATAGAGGCTTTTGGTGCTTTTGCAGATCAAGGTCTGATTTGAACTTGACTTCATGGAATGCATCCTTGCGTTTATCCATTTGAGAGTTAGCCTTATCCTGAGTAGACTAAATGGATTTGACCATTAAAGCTGAAGCCTTGAGATGGGTGAGCACATCGGGATTTGTAGTCTTCCTGTCAAATGTCTCCAAATGCTGAAAAGCATGATGAACAATGATTGGGTAATTTGGGGTCCTTCCATTTTGATACCCATTACTCATTCAAGTACTTTTTTGTGTTAGCAGCATCTAACTCAACCAACTTCTTCTTTCTTTCTTTCTTTTTCTGGCATGTCTTTAGGAAAGATGATTTCATCTAGATCTTTATCAGGATCTAGTGTCATATTGATCTTAGAAACATCAATATCATCCCCATCATCAGACTCATCATCTCCAAAATGAATAAAAGCTTCACCATCAGCAACTGGCTCATTTAACTGCTGAGCTACTTGATCTTCAGCGTCATAGTTTGATATTGTATTAGAAATTTGAGATGTATGTGAACCAACTGCTTTAGAAACTTCCATATCATCATAATTTATTTCAATTCCTTCAGGAATTGTAGACATGTGTGCAGAAGCATCAATATTTAAGTCCACAACCTCAGTACCAGTAGAATGAGCTGGAGACTCAGGAATTGTGTTGAACACTGGAATTTGAGTAGACTGTTCTGCAACTTCTTCAACAACAACAGGGGTTATTGAGATATGTGAATAAGAAACATGAAGGTATTGTTGTACTATCTCAGTCATAACATGGATTGTCATAATAGAGGAAGTGTAGATAGGAATGAACTACAGTAAAATTTTGGTATTTATACCTGGAGGGAAAGTACCGGCAATTGCACTTGATTCTACAGAGTGTTTTTGAGGGTCTACAGAATGCAGGACAATATATGTGTTTTGGTAAATTTTGAGTACATGCAAAATGAACCAAGTAACCACTTAAATATCTATGTTCTTTTAAAGTAGTTTCACTACTTCTCACACCACTCATATCTTGACTTTTGAGAGTAAGATTTTACTCACTAGGATTAACTAAATCCTTTCTCTCAACTACCTCTCCTTTTGCAAGGTAAGAATCCCGCCTCTCTAAATTTCTGTTTTTCTCTAAATAATTTCTCTCAATCTCACATAAAAAGCTCTGAATAGTTTTTTCTACAGAAATAAGAAATGGCTGAGAAAAATTGGATATGGTCGCATGAACAGGGGTATCCCTAGAGAAAGGACTGTCCATGGTCATCCCATCACTATTTGAGGGAACAGTAAACTATGATATAGTATCAGTATTTAAAGTAAATACAGAATCAAAATTTATACCTTGTGCACTTGAGATTGAGCATCCATTGGCATGAAAGAGAGAGGCTGAACTTCAAGAATTGCATCAGTATTTGGTGTACTGTGAACTTGTCCAACATCATCAACCAGCATTTTAACTCACTAACATCAGCATCAATAGACACACTTCTGAAAGACTTGATTTGTGTAGCTTTGGAAAAATAATTAAAGCTATTACTACAAAAGAATTTTGAATTGTTGTATAGTAGGTTCTTGTGGGCTCTCTTCTAAACTTGATTCTGGAATAGTGACAAAATCATCATGTATTGTATGTGGACAATGTTTTACAACATAGGACTTTACATGATCATGACCATCTGTAAACAGACCTTCACTAGTACTAATAACTATATCTAAGTTTACTTTAACCCTTTGACTAGAAGGCTCTTGTGGGACTGGATCAGTTGTAGCTGCTACATCCCTTTGACTTGAAGGTTCTTGTGTGCTTGATCAAAAGAGAGATTGAGCTATTCTCTTTTTTGCTGATATATGGCTTTGCTTCTTTATTCCTCTAGCAATATTTTCCACCTGCTCATGAGTAACCTCACTTACTTTTCTTTTGAGCTTGGCAGGGGAATCAGAGATTGTAACAGGAGTATCAGCTTTTGTATCACCCTTATGGCTCCTTGACTATTTTTGTGATGCAGCTGTGCCCTGTTTATTATCAGTTTTTGTCAGCTTGGCCTTCTTACAGAAACCCTGGCCAACTATTACTATTTAAGACTTTATATTTATAAATTTTGTTGAAAGAGGAGCATTGTCTTCTTCATCAGAGTTTGATATAGCAGCCATAAGATTTTTTTTTGGAAGTGGTAGAAGGTTTAAGAAAGTGAGATTTGGGGCTGCTTTCCACCTTTCTTCTCAGTATTTTGGAGTGTGGTTTCTGAGAAGGCCTAAGTCCTGATCCTTGAGGGGTATCAGACTTTGCTTCCTTCTTTGTTTTTACAACATATGTCTTTTGGGAGATACTTGAGGGGGCTTGTGTTTGTTATTCTGTTTGTCTTTTAGAGCTTGGGTTAGCTACAGGGGGTCCCCAACAGTCATTTCCTGTAACTTAGCTCTTTGCACATTTTGTTGTGCATAAGTCTCAGAGGAATCCTTGCAATCAGCAAGTCCCTGGCAGAAACTGCAATCCTTAGAGGTGCAAGAGCAGTCCTTTCTTTATCGTTAGAAATTAAATCATAGAAAGCCCTTTTTGTAAGCTTAAATACTGATATAATTTGATTATCATGAGTTGGGATATCAGGAAAACAGTAATCAAATATAAGCTGATAGAATCTAGCATAGTACACTATATTTGCATAAACTTTTAATCTATCTCTTATCAAACATAAAACTTCTCTACAAAGTTATAGTTACAGTTATAAATCAGAGAGTACCCAATCTGCTGTGACATCATAGGGAGTGCATCGAAATTTCTGCACTTGTTGAAAGTCCTAGTCGTGCAGTTAAAGTAGAAATTCCAATCCTTTCGAAGCCGTAGTCTTTTCAATTGCCCCATATTCTTCATTTCTTTATCATACCCAATATCTTTGAATAATCTTCTCATCTCAGCATCACCAATGAAGGTAGTGTAATACTGATGAGTGGATATTTGAAGAGTTTCTCGAATGGTTTGAGGTGTAATGACCTTAGTTTCGCCATTAAATTTAAAAAAGATACTTGGAGTACCATTCTAACTTCCATCGTCATTAACACCTGTCCTCCATAAAGTAAGAGCATTGTTTCCAGATACAATAGTAGGGTTAGTAAGAGCATACCCAATCTCACTTGCATCTAGCAAATCCTAAAAGATATGGTAGTCTGGATGAACACCGGTTTGTCCATAATAGTTGCATATTTGTTAGATACAAACTTGGCACCATTATAGTTGAATGCCTTGGTAGTAACTGAAGAAGTCATAGTGAATTATTTGAATAAAAAGCTTATAACCATATTAGGATATCAGAGTTTAAACAAGAGAGAAGAAGAGGTAACAGAGTAAAAAGAGTTTGAGTAAAGATAGAATGATATTTTAAAATTAAAAATTAATTTTGTAAATGTCAGTACTCTTATACTTATAAACAGTTCACTTTAGTGGGACACGCAGCATAATTTTATTGCTCAGAAAATAATCTTGGAACAGATAATTAGTAAGAGTAAAGATGTGCACAGTTACACAAGGTAATATGATGTAATTACTGAAATGTTTTTCCTGAACACACACCACCAACCATGCAAATTTTAATTACTGCATTAAAATTACCCACTAAATCACAGTTACCTTTTTTAAATAAAATACTTTCTTAGATACTTTTTGAATAAATCCAAAAATCACCAGTATATCATAGTCAACCAGAGCTTGACCATTATCAATATTTAACCAACTCCTGTCAGAGTTTATTAAACAATCATATCATCAGAGTTTATTCATGTAACTAATTTAAAGAGAAAAATATCAGAATTTAACACTCTATTTGAATTTCATATATAATAAATAGCATGAATATATGACATCAGTGTTTAATAAAATTATTAGAATTTAAGAAATACTGATATATAGAAAAAGATACCAAACTCTGAACTTATATGCCTATTACAGAACACAATTTATTCAAAAGTGTGTGAGAAATTTCCTGAGATCATTCCTAACTCATTCACCAATCTTGTAAATGTAGCTTCATGAAGTGTTTTGGTGAAGAAATATGCTAATTGTTGATTTGTAGGAACATAATACAATTCCATTGTACCTTCCATCACATGTTCCCTTATAAAATGGTAACTTATGCTGTTGTGTTTTGTCATTGAGTGTTGTACTGGATTTTCTGTTATTACAATAGCACTTTGATTATTACAATATATAGGAATTTTAGAATACTCTAACCCATAATCCAATAACCGATTCGTCATCCAAAGAATTTGTGCACAACAACTTCCTATAGCAATTTACTCAGCTTCTGCAATTGAAGAGGAAATGGACTTTTGTTTCTTGCTAAACCAAGAAACTAATATACCACCAACAAATTGGCAGCTTTCTGAAGTGTTTTTCCTATCTATTTTGCATCTTGCAAAATCAACATATGAATATCCTACTAGTTTAAAGTCTGAATCGTTAGGATACCATAATCCAAGATTTACAGTACCTTTGAGATATCTAAAAATTCTCTTCACAACTAATAGATGTGATTCCTTTGGATCAGCTTGGAACCTTGCACACAGACAGGTAGCATACATGATATCAGGTCTACTGGCGGTCAAATATAGTAGTGAGCCAATCATACCTACGTAGTTAGTTATATCTACTGATGAACCATTATTTAAATCTAACTTGGTTGCAGTGGCCATATGAGTTGTAGCATTTAAACTCTCTTGCATTCCAAAACTTCTGGTATATTTACCTTGATTGATCAAGATCCCTTCTTCAGTCTGCTTGACTTGTAATCCTAGAAAATAACTTAATTCTCCCATCATACTTATCTGATATTTGGATTGCATTAACTTAGAAAACCTCTCACAGAGCTTATCAATAGTAGAGCCAAAAATGATACCATCAACATAAATATAAACTAACAAGTCTTTACCATGATACTTATAAAATAAAGTTTTATCAATGGTATCTCTCTTGAAACCACTTTTCAACGGGAATTGAGCAAGTGATTCATACCAGGCTCTTGGAGCTTATTTTAGTCCATGAGGTTCTTTATCCAACTTATAGACATGATTTGGATATTTTGGATCAATGAACTCTGGAGGCCGTTTAACATAAACATCCTCAACATAGTCAGCATTTAGAAATGCACTATTTACATCCATATGAAATACCTTGAATTTCATGTGAGTAGTATAGGCTAGAAAAATTCTGATTGCCTCAAGTCTTGCAACTGGAGCAAAATTTCATCATAGTCAATGCCCTGTTGCTGTGAATAACCCTTTGGAACCAACCTTGATTTATTCCTTACTATAATTCCCTCACTATCAGTCTTATTTCTGAACAACCACTTAGTACCAACTATTGATCTATCTTTAGGCCTTGGTACAAATGTCCAGACTTTGTATCTTTCAAATTCATTGAGCTCCTCTTGTATTGCTATGATCCAATCAGCATCTTGAAGAGCTTCATCCACTTTCTTAGGTTCAATTTGAGATATAAAAGAATGATAGAGATATTCATTTTGAGTGGCTTTTCTGGTCTTGACACCACTATCAGGATTTCCAATGATTAAGTCAGGAGAGTGTGACTTAGTCAATTTTCTTGCAGAAGGGAGTTGATTTCTTGAAGTAGATCCCCCTTGATCCATGAAGTCTCTATTTTCACTTTAATGTGTACCATCATTATTACCCGATGCTCCCCCTAAATATGTGCTTCCAGAGTTATCAGTATTTACTTCATCAGTATTTGAGGAATCAGAGTCTGATAAAGTATTTATTGATGTTTCTTGATTTGAATAACTTGAGCTTTGAATCTTGATGTGAATCATGTTGCTCCCCTTCAACATGTGCTTCAGTATTTGTATTATCATCATTGACAAAAGGCTCATCAGAGTTTAAAGCGATATCAGGATTTGCATTATCAGAGTTTGTTAGTTCATCAGAATTTAGCGGTTTAGCATATGTTACTTCATTTTCAAATCTCAATTCTTCATGATCATCCTCAGCTTCAAGACCAGTAATCTTCTTGTCATCAAAAGATACATTAATAGATTCTATGATCACTCTTGTTATCAGATTATAAACTATAAAGGCTTTTGTTGATAGTGGATATCCAACAAAAATACCTTCATCAGCTTTTAGATCAAATTATGTAAGCTGTTCAGGATGAGTTTGGAGAAGAAAGCACTTGTAGCAAAAAATGTGAAAAATACTTAAACTTTGGCTTTTTCCCCTTCAATATCTCATATGGTGTCTTGTCATGCTTGTTTATCAGATTTTTATTTTGTGTGAAGCATGCAGCTTGCACAACCTCTGCCCAGAAGTAGGTTGGCAATTTTTCCTCTTCAAGCATGGTCCTTGCAGCTTTTATAAGAGTTATGTTCTTTCAACAACTCCATTTTGTTTTTGAGTTCTAGGAGCAAAAATTCATGCTTGATCCCTTTATATTTACAGAATCTTCCATGATGTTGTTCTTGAATTCAGTTTCATTCTCAATTCTAATTTTCCTTACTTTGTGTTTTGATCCTTTTTTCAGTTCCCTTACATTATAAAGAAGAATGGATGGAGATTCATCCTTGTATGCATAAAATATACCCTTGTATACCTTATGTACTCGTCAACAATTACAAGTGCACATCTCGTCTTGGCTATTGATATTACATTTACTGGACCGAACAGATCAATATGCAACAAGTGATATGGTTCAAGAATTGAGGATTCAGTCTTACTCTTGAAGGATGATTTCCTTAATTTGGCATTCTTGAAAGAATCACATGGACCATTAGAAGTAAACAATGCTTTGGTCAATCCTCTTACAAGATATTTCTTCACGAGTTCATTAATTTTATTGAAGTTTAAGTGAGAAAGTCTTTCGTGCCAGTTCCAGTTGTCTTTAACGGTTACTCTGCTCAATAGACAAATTGCAGAGCCATCAGTATTTTTGGAGACCCTGGCTTCATATAAGTTACCATGTCTGTACCAAGTCATTGCAACCCTGCTATATGAATTATTGACAATTTCACAATGTTCTTCATTGAAATTCACATGGTAACCTATGTCACAGATTTCACCCACACTAATCAAATTATGTTTGAGTCTTGTAACAAGAGTTACATCTTCAATGATGACATTCCGAAGTTTGATGTTACTATATCCCAAAGTATTTCCTAATTTGTCATCTCCATAAGAAACATTTAAGCCAACCTTCTCCTTAAACTCTAGTAGTAGGGCTTTATTTCCAGTCATATGTCATGAGCATCCACAGTCCAAGACTAGAGAATTTTTTCTATTATCCTATAATCAGATAAGCCATTAATTAGTGTTTTTAAGGACCCAGACTTACTTGATCCTTTGGCCTTTTTAAGCTTGTTAAGATTTTCAGCAGAAGGCTTTACATAAGAGTTTATGCTAACATTCTTAATATCAGAGTTTACACATGCAGAAATACCTTTTATCTTACTTAAAGAGGGTTTTAGTTTATAATAGCCATAATACAAACTATGATACTCTTTACATGTGTAAATGGAATGCCAAAAACAACTACAATTAAAATAGGGGTTCTATGGTCTATATCTAACTATTCTATTCCTAAACTCTGATTTTGGAGGAACCATATTTATCCCTTTATTATTCCTACAAGCAGCAACAAGATGATTAGTACAAACATAATTTAAACAAGACTTTCTAGGTACATTAAGGATGGGTTTATATTTATTTTCCTTATCAACACCCACTTTTCCACTTCTGTTCTTTCTAGGTTGTTTTTCCTTATTTTTCATTTTTACTTCCTTCAGCTTTTGCTTAAGCTGTTCCCGAGTCATTAAGCTTGGCTTTGGTGCTGTTACAACCGGTATTTCTAAACCCTATAATTGTGTGTTTATAATTGAGATTTAAATTATGATAAATTATAAATGTGGATGATCTATATGTTGAGTGCCTATAAATTAAGTGTTTAATATATTAGTTTATATAAAAAAAATTGAAAGGAATATTTTTTCATTTAGTATTTTTAAATGATAATCAAAAGTACTTCATTTTATATGAAAAATCGATTTTAAAAATCTTTTAACAATAAATTTTCAAATCTTATATCATTAAATTTCTAAAATCATAAGCTATTTTATGGCATATATTTTGTGATTTATGGAGGTGCATTTATATTTATAGAAATTGTTTTATATAAATTAGTTGATTTTTAATTAGCAAATTACTTAGTTGCCCATGCATGCAAATTTCTCCCAAGCACAAGTGAGGGGAAAACTTGGAAACTCTCACCCCATTAACTCTCATTTTATTAGCCAAATTACATCACTATCCTTGCATGCAAAATGGCACAAGTTTGCTTGAAGGTTACTCTTGTCAATTCTCAATTCCACTAAATTTTTTTAGTCAAATCAAAAGCATAGAAATTAAGTACAAGTGGTCATAATCATTTCACTTCATTACACATTCCATACCCTCATTTCACTCTCTCCTCCCTCTCCTCCCTCCCTCTCGGTTTCCTCTCTCCCGGCCTTCCCATAGCCGAAGCCCCCACCCCCTTCTTTTCTTCATTTTTTACTCAAATATCTATCTTCTATTCAAGTAATCTTACTCCCTATATTTTGTTAATAGATAATCCTAAGAGTTTAGGGTGAAAAGTTTATGTTTTGATCTTGCATGTCATAGTTTTAACTAGAACTCAAAATATTATCTTGTTCCTCATGGATTTAAGGTTATATTATTGGGAGAACTACAAGGAATGGTGAATGCCAAGTCATGAGAGTGAAACTCTTGCTTATATGGTCATTTCCCTTCCATTTCATTCGGCCATAACCATAAGGGAGCCGAATGAATGGTTCATAATGGTGTTTCTTTGTTTCTTTATTGATCTTGAATGCTTATGTGATGATAGCTTGGTTTTGGAAGTAAAAACTTGATAAAACCCTTTGCATGCTAAGTGATCATTTAGTTATAGTTAATGCTAGGCTTGCATGTCAATTTTATGATG
The DNA here is from genome assembly GCF_009905375.1 of Apium graveolens. Lineage (NCBI taxonomy): Eukaryota > Viridiplantae > Streptophyta > Magnoliopsida > Apiales > Apiaceae > Apium > Apium graveolens. Next base: position 92,837,814 of record NC_133647.1, on the reverse strand, counting down.
AAATTATTTTAGAAACCATATTGTTTTTGGCTTGTAAACTCGAAAGCATGCATGCATAGATTCAACTCATGATTTTTGAAAGTTATTGATCATTTGGTTTGATTTTTGTTAATAATCTCTAATTTCAGTTTAGTTAAGATATCAAATATGATTTGTGCTCCTTGTTATGTATTTTTAATTCGTATATATATATTTGAAGGATTTAAGTGTTACTTTCGAATTTGAGATGACTTGTAATTTGTATATTGTGTTAACTCTTGTTTTGCTATATTGCACCTTAGGTAAGGATGATCTCCACTAAGAAAAAATTGTGTGTGGGAGTATTAGTTCAGTAAGTTTCCTTGGTTGGGGTTTGGTTTCAGTTTTGGTTGATGTTTGGTTTGGTTTGTCAAGTGGGAAACTTGGTGAAAAGGGGTACATTAGATTCTGCAGAATTTCAGTTTGGTTCCATAAGGTTTAGAGTGAGATTTGACCTTATCATGGTAATGCACTTTGAGGCCCAAGACACCAGAAGTTAGCACTAGGAATATACTTTAGATTTCAGTTTTTGATTAGAGGTTTGTAGGTTGTTTGGTTAGGTGCATGAGTGAAAATATTAAATCTGTCCAGCAGGGGACAGTTTTGTTACAACTTAGAAATCAGGAGTTTTGACCATGTCACGGGAGCCCCTCACTAGGTCTTGGTTAGCCCTAGTAAAAGGGAGTGACAGAGGAGTTTTTCCAGCCATAGTTCATAGGAATTGAGTTAGAATCATGTGTCATAAGTTAGTGCAAATCAGGACACTTTTCTGTCCAGAAAACTGGGGAACATTGGACTTTAATATTAGGCCCAGGTAGGCCCAAGCTAGGCCCTTGAGCCACACCAAGTTTGGGAGTTGCCTTATGATCAGAAGAGTCTAGTGTAAAAGTTTGGGAGGTAAACTTGAAGTGTAAGGGTGTCAATTGTACTCAAAAACCCATTGGTGTCATCCTGAAATCACTATAATGAGCACAATCACTTAACCTTTAGTTTTAGGACACTTATGAGTGAGGCCTAGGTTGACCATTATAGTTGTAAGATATTATTAGGTCAGTAGAGTATACGGCCTAAGTCAGGGTCCATAAGAACTTGATGGTTTAGAAAAGGCACTTCGAGTTATGAGGTCGATATTAAGACTTTTGGCTAGTTTAGCATAACTAAGTGGCGTGAGCAAGTGGAGTGAGATCATCCAAGCTTAGTGATGTAATACTTAAATGTGTTATGTGAGCATATGTGGCTATATGAACTATTATGCTAATAAGGTAATTGTAAGCGTGTAGGTGAATATAAGCCTAAGTGCCAATGTGCGTAATTTCGGTTTAGAATTAGGTCGAGTTAGTGAGTATATATTATAATGAGGTTATTATTATTTTATGTAGGCTCTCGTGACGAGGGTAAGCTTTCCATTAAAGTCGAGTGAAGCTCCAGTTGCTCCTACCTGCCAGTCAAGTCAAGCCTTTCTCAAGGCAAGTGTTTGAACCTACCTTTTTATTTACACTGCAAGTGTGTGATAACCCAGTTCTTATATATGATGCGAGAATTCTAATTCACCTTGATATATATGATCGAAGTGGTTCCAAATCTATCTTTCGTATTATATGCAAGTGTCATGAACCCTCAAGTATTTATTGCAAGTAGTTTAACTTTACTTGAAGATTTCTATGCAAGTAAATCAAAAGTCATACCATGCTAGTATACCAAAATAATTGTGATGTTGAACCCTGTGCAAGTTATACTCAGTAACCTTATCTGAAAAAAAAATTCAGTTATTCCTTAAAGATTGTTCATGATTGCTTGATAACCCTATCCTTACCCCTAAAACATGATACCCTGTTATACTTTGAACTGATGCTCACCTTCTTAATATTTTAATACCTATGTCTTATCTGTAACCATTACCCTGAACCTAGTTTGACTTAGTTCCTTTATACTGTCCAACAACCCTGTAAAACCTCATTGTCAGATTCCTTGTGAATAGAAACTTTGTGATTACATTTGATAAGGTATCAGTCTAGTTGATCATGGCTTTAAAGTTGATCTAGAACCCTAGATAAAGATGTTCATTGTTTAATAGTTTAACCGTCACCTGGCATCAAATAATTTTTTTTTAAATGAAAAAGTTAAAAAGTTGATTTTCAGTCCCAAGGGGGACAAATATTTTCTTTAAATAGTGGATCTGGACCGAGACGCAAGTCATTTCCGCTCTTAATTTGTAGGCTTAGAGGTTGCCTAGGGATCCCATTAATGTTCTAGAACCCAACGAGGTTCGGGATTACTTCGCGGCTGATCACCGGCTGTAATCCGTAGCGTCATAAAATGGTTTTTGATAAAGAAATGGTTTCGAATTGTTTTATTACAAGAAAAGATGCCATCACCCTGAAAGTTTATCTCTTGATACTATATTGTAGAATCTTTCATTCCCATTGTTATTCTTTTATTCTTGTTTATGTATATTATAGCGCTTGTTGAGCATTCGGCTCACTACTTGCTTTCACCCTGATATTACAGCTAGCAGATATGGTTAGATTCAAGCAGACAGCGCGTAAGACTTGTGATGCCGATTGGTATGTTCGAGCTCAGGTAGAATAAGTGATCGTTTTGTGTGACGACTCGATATTAAAAATCAGGTTATAATGGTTAATAGTATTGGGTTGTTCCAAACCCTAAACTGTAAGATCTTGGATTCGGATGTATTTATTTTCTTTTGTTAACTATTGTACTGATTTGTATAATATTTATTGTTAAAGTTGGGGTGTGATAGGTTTTGGTATTAGAGCTACGGTTTAGAGTCCCTGGATAGCCTAAATAGGTTATATATGTATATAGGTTTATAGTATTATACGAGAGTGTAGTTATAGGTTATTCGAGTCATCCACTAATAATTCTCTTATATATATATTTATGCATTGTTTGGCAGCAAAGGGCGCATTCCTTATCATCCTCTGAACCGTCCTACACAATTGCTTTCTCCGTGTATGCTGAGTTGAGGCGTGAGTTCGACAGGCTTCAGGGAAAGTACGATCGACTGTTAGAGCAATTGAAGAACGTGTATCCGGATAGCCGAAATTATGGAGGAAAACCTAAGGAGCAGATGACTGCGTGACTTGAGACCTTGGTTTAGTACGTTAACACTAAGCTTGACGAGATGCCATCGCACCGAGACCGTACCGGCCAGTATATTATCCAGATGATTGCGGACGAGCTCCAGAGTATTGTGAAGATGCTTCGTGAGGAGAAGACTACCGGACCCCGATCTGATGGAGCGGAGCCTTAGTTCTTTCCATTATCTACTTCTCATGTCGTTGTATTGATGGACTTTGTGAAATTCCCTATTTTTTTCCTTTAATTAAGCATGTTATCCCTAAGTTCAGACTCTATTCTGATCTTGATGTACCTTGACCTTAATTTCAATAATTATGCAATATCGTTCTATATGCTTTCAATTGTTCTCATGCCTTTATATGCACCATCCTTATTGTTTAATTTGAAACCCGATTGAATGAATATAATGACTTGTGACACCTTAACCTTGAAATTTTCAGTATTGTTCATACCTATTTTGATATAACTTCTATTTCAGGATCATGCCACCTAAAAAGAAGAACCCGACAACAACTTCTACCACATATCCTAATATTCTTCGATTACTGGAAACCTTACAATAGCAAACAAATGTTATAGCTCAACAACAAAGAACTCTTCACTAACAATTTGAAAACCAAGATAACCGTGAACCATACCAACCACCTGATCCACCAGTACCACCTCAATAAATTGTCACTTTTAAAGCTTTTCAAAATGTGAATCCACCTGCATTTCATGATACCACTGATCCAGTAATAGCTAATACATGAATTTGGGAAATGGAAAGAGCTTTTGAATTGGTTCAGTTAGGAAAAGATCAGAAGACGCCATACGCTACTTACTTTCTGAAAGGGAAAGTCATCTATTGGTGGGATTCAGTGAAAGCTATGGAGGCAAATTAGTCGGTTTCTTGGGAAAGGTTTAAGAGGTTATTCCATGAAAAGTATTACCCCAAGTACATGTAAAATCAGATGGAGCTTAAATTTCTTAAATTGAAGCAAGGAAGTATGTCTGTATTGGAGTACGAGAAGAAGTTTACGGAGCTGTCAAGGTTTGTGACTAAGTATACCAACACTGAGGAAGAGAAAGCAAAAAGATTCCAACAAGGATTAGAGCCTTGGATCAGAAATAGAGTGGCTATGTTTGAGCTTGATACTTATGCTGGAGTAGTACATAAAGCTGCTCTGATTGAGAGTAATGGGATGCAGTCAAGGAAAGAAAATGATAACAAGAAGAGAAAGGTTCCATTTTATGGAGAGAAGTCTAAAGCCGGAAGCTCACAAGACAGGAGTGTGAAAAGGATTGGATTCCACAAAGGAGGAAATTTTCAGAAGAAGGGAAATTTGAATAAGAGACAAGATCCTAAGGGGAACAACCAGTCAAGCCAAGGACAAGTTGGAGAAAATAGATTTCAGAGACCAGAATGCAAGAATTATGGAAAAAGACATCAAGGAGTGTGTAATAAGTTGAACATGACATGCTACAGATTTAACCAGAAGGGGCACTTGGCTAATGAGTGTAAGATACTGAAGCCGGGAGTTACATGCTACAAGTGTGGAAAGGCTGGACACATAGCTAGGGAATGCAAGTCAACTGGACCAATCAAGGCTTTGATGAACGTGGCAAGTACTAGTGCTCACATGCCAGCTGAGGTATTGGCATTACCTCCACCGTCTACAACAATTCCACAAGCAACATTAAGGACATTTGATCTAAAGATGAAGGGTGCTGTTCAGAATTCTGAGGTGATAGCAGGTAAACTTTTAATGAATAATGTTGAAGCTAAGGTATTGATTGATTCTGGAGCTACTAGATCTTTTATATTAGAAACTTTTATTGATAAACTTAAATGTGATAAAATGACCCTAAACGAGGTAATAAATGTGGTAATTGCGAACCAAGAGAAGATTCTTGTAAGTCAATTATGTCCTAAGTGTGAGATTAATATTTTGGGGCATAAATTTTCAGCAGACTTGATACTTTTCAAGTTAGGGGAGTTTGATATAATCTTAGGCATGGATTGGTTAGGAAAGAACAATGCTTAGAGAGATTATAAATCTAAGAAAGTGTATTTAAGGATGGAGAATAGAGAGAAAGTGGTATTTAAGGGTCAGAGGCAAGAGCGATTATTTCTTACAGTCGTCCAAGCTAAGAAATTGCTTAGGAAAGGTTGCGAATCGTTCCTAGCCTATATAGTAGATTCAGAAAGGAAGAGCCTCGACATGGAAGATATTCCCGTAGTCAACGAATTTCCAAATGTGTTTCCAAGTGAACTACCAGGTTTACCGCCCGATCGACAAATCGAGTTTGAGATCAACCTTGCTCCAGGCACGAAACCAGTTTCAAAGGCACCTTATAGAATGGCACTAGCAGAAATGAAAGAGTTGGCGAGCCAGCTACAAGAATTGTTGGACAAAGGAGGGATATGGCCAAGTACGTCGCCATGGGGAGAACCTGTTCTGTTTGTAAAGAAGAAGGATGGAAGCATGAGGTTATGTATAGACTATCGAGAGTTGAACAAGATGATGATTAAGATCCGTTACCCGCTACCAAGAATAGATGATTTATTTCATTAGCTGAAAGGAGCTAAGTGTTTTTCCAAGATTGATTTGAGATCAGGATACCATCAACTGAATATCAAAGAAGACGACATCCTGAAGACAACATTCAGGACAAGATACAGACATTATGAATTCTTAGTAATTCCTTTTGGGTTGACTAATGCTCCTGCATCATTTATGGATTTGATGAACCGGGTGCTTAAAAAGTATTTGGACAAGTTTGTAGTAGTATTTATTGATGATATTCTTATATATTCAAAGTCAGAAGAAGAACACATGCAGCATCGATGGATAGCATTGGAGATACTCCGACAAGAGAAGTTGTATGCCAAGTTTTGCAAGTGTGAGTTGTGGTTAAAAAAAGTTCAATTGTTGGGACATGTTATTGGAAGTGAAGGAGTCAAAGTGGATCCGGAAAAGATTGAGGCAGTTATGAGTTGGAGAGACCAAAGACACCTACGGAAGTGCGAAGTTTTCTATGATTGGTGGGGTATTATAGAAGGTTTGTTAACGATTTCTCGAAAATCGCCACGCCATTGACTAATTTGACCAGGAAGAATCAGAAATTTGAATGGAATGCAGAATGTGAAGATAGTTTTTAAGAATTGAAGTAGAGTTGGTTACAGCTCCAGTGTTGGTATTACCAGAAAATCAAAGAGACTTTGTGATTTTCAGTGATGCTTCACACAAGGGTCTGGGGTGTGTGCTAATGCAACACAACAAGATGATTGCGTATGCGTCGAGACAGCTAAAACCACATGAATTGAAGTATTCTACACATGACTTGGAATTAGCAGCTATAGTATTTGCACTTAAGATTTGGAGACATTACCTTTACGGAGAAAGGTGTGAGATCTACACGGATCACAAGAGTTTAAAGTATATTTTCACTCAGAAGGAGCTCAACATGAGGCAAAGGAGATAGTTGGAATTGATTAAGGACTACGATTGCTCGATAAATTATCATCCGGGAAAGGCGAACGTGGTAGCTGATGCTTTGAGTAGAAAGGAGAGGTTGAATATGGTAGCAATACCAAAGGAATTATCTGAAGAAATTTGGAGATTTGAATTAGAACTTTGTGGATGCGGAAAAGTTGAAGAGATTTGTCATACTATGACTTTTCAGCCAACATTAGTGGAAAAGATAAAGAAATGTCAGGAAGAAGTGATGAAACAGGAGAATAATCAACTGACCGGAGAAGCGATTTGTACTCAAAGGGATGAACAAGGTATACTAAGGTTTTCTTCAAGAAGCTCACAATTCTAGATTTTCAATCCATCCGGGAAGCACCAAGATGTACCAGGACTTGAAGCAGAACTTTTGGTGGCTAAATATGAAACGAGAAGTAGCAGAATGGGTAGCAAAGTGCTATACTTGTCGGAAAGTGAAGGCAGAATATCAAAGACCAAGCAGATTAATTCAGCCCTTAAAGATCCCAGAATGGAAATGGAAAAACATTGCCATGGACTTTATAGTAGGATTACCACGAACGAAATCCGGACATGACGCTATATGGGTTATAGTTGATCGCCTTACGAAGTCAGCACATTTTCTTCCGATTAGTGACAGGTCTTCATTGGACAGATTGGTCCATCTGTATGTACGTGAAATTGTATTACGACATGGCATGCCCGTATCGATAATTTCGGACAAAGATCCCCGATTTAACTCGAGATTCTGGAAGCAATTTCAAGAAAGTCCTGGCACAAAGTTAAACATGAGTACGACGTATCATCCGTAGACTGACGGTCAAAGTGAGAGGATAATTCAAACAATTGAAGACATGTTGCGTAGCTGTGTGATTGATTTTGCAGGAAGTTGGGACGACCACTTGCCATTAGTAGAATTCTCCTATAATAACAGCTATCACACCAGTATTGGCATGCTACCATACGAAGCTTTATACGGACGGAAGTGCAGATCACCAACCAGCTGGGATGAAGTGGGAGAAAGAAATATTCTAGGCCCGGAATTAGTGCAACAAATGCATGAGACAGTCAAATTGATTCAGAAGAGATTACTTGCTGCTCAAGATAGGCAAAGAAAGTATGTAGACCCGGCACGAAAGGATATCAGATTCCAAGTAGGTGAATCCGTATTGCTGAAAGTATCACCAAGGAAAGGATTGCCTAGATTTGGAAAGAAAGGGAAGTTAGCACCTAGATATATTGGTCCTTTTGAAGTTTTGAGTCAAGTAGGAAAGGTGGCCTATGAATTAGCTTTGCCGCCTCAGTATCAGCATGTGCATAATATGTTTCATGTGTCATTAATTAAGAAGTATAATCCTGATGCCAATCATGTGATAGAGTATGAACCTATAGAGATTCAGGCAGACCTGTCATTTATGGAGCAACCTGTCAAAATACTCGACTGGTAAGAGAAGAGTCTTAGAAATAAGTTGGTCAAGTTGGTAAGAGTACTTTGGAGGAATCCCAAGGTTGAAGAGTCAACGTGGGAACTATAATCGAATATGCGTAGCCAATATCCTCACTTATTCTCCTAGATTTTGAGGACATAATCCTTTAAAGGGGGAGAGGATGTTACAACCGGTATTTCTAAACCCTATAATTGTGTGTTTATAATTGAGATTTAAATTATGATAAATTATAAATGTGGATGTTCTATATGTTGAGTGTCTATAAATTAAGTGTTTAATGTATTAGTTTATATAAAAAAAATTTGAAAGGAAAATTTTATCATTTAGTATTTTTAATTATAATCAAAAGTACTTCATTTTATATGAAAAATCGATTTTAAAAATCTTTTAACAATAAATTTTCAAATCTTATATCAATAAATTTATAAAATCATAAGCTATTTTATGGCATATATTTTGTGATTTATGGAGGTGCATTTATATTTATAGAAATTGTTTTGTATAAATTAGTTGATTTTTAATTAGCAAATTACTTAATTGCCCATGCATGCAAATTTCTCCCAAGCACAAGTGAGGGGCAAACTTGGAAACTGTCACCCCACTAACTCTCATTTTATTAGCCAAATTACATCACTACCCTTCCATGCAAAATGGCACAAGTTTGCTTGAAGGTTACTCTTGTCAATTGTAAATTCCACTCATTTTTTTAGTCAAATCAAAAGCATAGAAATCAAGTACAAGTGGTCATAATCATTTCACTTTACTCCACACTCCACACCCTCACCTCACTCTCTCCTCCCTCTCCTCACTCCCTCTCGGCCTTCCCATAGCCAAAGCCCCCACCCCCTTATTTTCTTCATTTTTCACTCAAATATCTATCTTCTATTCAAGTAATCTTACTCCCTATATTTTGTTCATATATAATCCTAAGAGTTTAGGGTGAAAAGTTTATGTTTTGATCTTGCATGTCATAGTTTTAACTAGAATTCAAAATATAATCTTGCTCCTCATGGATTTAAGGTTGTATTATTGACATAACTACAAGGAATGGTGAATGCCAAGTCATGAGAGTGAAACTCTTACTTATATGGTCATTTCCCTTCCATTTCATTCGGCCATGACCATAAGGGAGCCGAATGAATGGTTCATAATGGTGTTTCTTTGTTTCTTTATTGATCTTGAATGTTTATGTGATGATAGTTTGGTTTTGGAAGTAAAAACTTGATTAAAACCTTTGCATGCTAAGTGATCATTTAGTTATAGTTAATGCTAGGCTAGCATGTTGATTTTATGATGAAATTATTTTGGAAACCATATTGTTTTTGGCTTATAAACTCGAAAGCATGCATGCATAGATTCAACTCATGATTTTTGAAAGTTCTAGATCATTTGTGTAATAAACCCAAAATTTTGAACTTTTTGTAACCCTTATGAATAGTGTTTTTGCTGATATTTCTGAACAAGAAAACTTTTCATGCCACACTATGTAGGGTTTCTTTTATGGACATTCTGAGATTTTATTGGTACTCTATATAATATATAAGTGTATGTAAAGATCGTCAGAATCCAAATATGAACCTTTTGATTTTTCCCGAAAATCCACCAGATATCGAAAGAATTGAGTATAAGGTAACAGGATAAAAAGGATTTAAATTCAAGGATTTTAATAGAGGATCATAAAAAGGAATATAATGTATTGAGAAAGGTTAAGGGAACCTAAGTAATAAGATCCCGGGTATGATCCCTCAAACGATAAACGAAAACGAAAGTTAGGCGAATCGTATAACAGATCAGCGATCATTAGCCAAGTAATTAGAAGCTAATCAAAGAGATTAGAGGGGATGATGTCATCCAACCAATGAGAAGAGGAAAAAGGAGGGAGGGTGACATCACATGATGACATAAGCATGACATAAGGGAAGGAATTGTTGGATGATTGTGAACCACACAATAATTACTATGGTAAAAAGGTAAGAAATCAAAACAAAACAAATCAAAAAATCAACCAAGCAAAACAAATCAAAGCAAAACACAAAATCATTTCTTTCTTCAACCAAGGAGATCTCGGCTTTTCTCTCCATTTCAAGAAGAAGAATTTTAAAAATCAAGTTCCAAGCTTCCTTAATTGGTAAGTTAATTATCTAGTACTCCTTATGCATAGATATAGCTATCCTATAAGTTTAAGCCTCCAAATCATTCACAATCTTCTCCAAGAAATCAATGAAGAAGATAATGAAGAAGATTTTTAACTTGATTTTTCTTGTTTTTCCTTTAAGATCCAAGCATCCCTAAGACATCTCAAGGCTTCTTAAGGCTTCCTAGCTACTCCAATCACCTCAAGGAATGTATAACATCTCCAAACCCAAGCTTTACTTTGTATATTAGGATGATTTTGATTGTTATGGTAAAAGAGTAGCTTGATGCTTGTAGGTTTAGAGTTTGGGTTGGAGTTGTAGTGAATTGAATGTTGAATCTTGTTGATTAGTAAAGGACTTAAGTATAGATTTAAATTCATGTTGAGAATAACATAAATTGGAGAACTTGAGGTGTTGGGGCTGCTGTAGTGTGATATGGATGGATTTTGGGTTGTATGAATGAATTGGGATTGATTGGTGGTTGATTTGGAATGGTATAAATATGGGAAATCGCGTAAACATAGCCGTCGTAATGTCCAATTTACTTTAGACTGCTTTTGTTCATAACATTAGGACCCGAGAACTCCCTGCTAGGTTTTTACCATTGCCATGTTTAGATATTTCATGTTACGAGCTTCGTTTTGATATGTGGTTCGTTTGATTCCGATGTACGGTTTAGGAGAAATGGCCGTTTTAAGTAACGACGTTTCGAGAACGAATCATTACTCCTCGCCTTAGTTTGAAACATATGTTAAAGACGTAAAAGGGCTAATTGGAGTATGACACATTTATTTAAAGTGTGTTAGGCAGTTGGTAAGACACTCGTGAAAGAATCGCCTTAAAACTAATAATGGTTAATTTATTAAAAATGGTGGAGCCGAGAGTACTCGAGCGACTTAAGAGAATCATTAAGCGCAAAGCGAGCGTTAGAGTCTAAATTGGTTAAAGTATAGATTTACAAGTGACTTTGGTTTAATTCCAACTTATATGTTGTTTATAGGTTACCATACTCATCCCAAGCCATTTATAACCCCCAGTCACTCAGACAAGTTTTCTACCCGCTGTACTGTTGTTGTGATATATATATATATATGCATTATCTTGTGATAAGTGCATGATTGTTATTAGCAAATTTTGCGATATATTGGAGCATGCTGATATGGTATATATGCATGTCTGTTTCGTAATCTGGTTATCTATCTGTTGATTTCAATGTTTATAGTTGCATAATACCTATGCTAGAGATAAGCAGTAGTTGCGTATACCCTTAGTATAGGGGACCCAAAGGTGAACATATTCGTAAAACCGGGAGTCGATGTTCCCGAGTATATTATATATATTTATATATATATATAGATATAGTTTTCAAAACTATTAATCCAATAAGGTTTATTCGATAACTTTATTTTTATTAATGAATATTACTTTGAATATTCATTCGAGGACTTATGACTCGGTTTATTTTATTTAATGAATATTAATTTGAATATTCATTCGAGGACTTATGACTCGCTTTATTTTATTTAATGAATAATATTTTGAATATTCATTCGAGGACTTATGACTCCGCTTATTTACTAAATAATATTCTTTATTTTATTAAAGAATAATGTTTCGATAATCAAACTTATTTTCGATTATTCAAATAAAGATTATACTTTCGTATAAGTATATCTTGGGTTATTTAATATCCATTTCAAGTATGAGTTTTAAAACTTCTACTTCGATTATTTTTATAAGGATTATCTTTATGAGAATATTATTTAAATAATAATATTCATATATTTCTAATATATCGGGACTGATTTATTTTAATAAATCAGCAGTACTCCAAACATTCTTAAAAAAATGTTTTCGAGTCTTCAAAATGATTTCTAAAAGTTAGGGCGGATCCCAAAACTCATTCTTTTATATTTAAGATCCTCCTTTCGAAGGGGATTTAAATACTCGCTCAAAACCCGGGGGGATCCGGCTCTGTGGTGTATTTTACATTCGCAACGTGGTTGCTGTTTTGAGAAAACAATTTGATTACTTGCCCAACATTCGGGAAGTAAGTCCCTCTAATTGAGTCGGCATAAGCGACAGGCCGGGGTACGGTCTATCAAAGTGTAAGTGGCTGGGTGGCAGTCCATCAACGCGTAAGAGGCCGGGTGGCGGTCCAGCACAAGGTCCTTATGTGGCCAGGGTGATGACCGGTGGGGGATTCATCCATCTACTAGTAGAAAAGGTTACTTATTGGTATCTTTGCCTGATCAGCAAGATATCGGGTTTATGCCAAAATTCTTTTCCTTTCCAAAATTAATTGGATGTTACAAACTCTGTTCATACTTTACATAACACAGGTTCCAGGAAATGTTTAAGAGATATATATGTGGATATATATATATCGGGACTAAATAAAGTATCTTGTAACTTTATTTCATTCAATAATATTTCAAAGATTGAATCTATTCAAGTCTTAACTTGTGGTCTCATCTATGGGATGACCTTTTGAAACCTATAATACTTTGAACAGTGGTAGTTCAAATAGCCTTATAAATGATATAAGTATAGTGAAGTAATTGGTAACTTCATCCCTTGTTTTTGCTTATATCCTGTAAGTAATTATCTTTCACTTGATAAAGGATTTTAGTAAGTTATCCATTTAGATACTTGCATTATTGTTTACACTATATATTATCTTGCGAGCTGTAATGCTCACTCTTGCTTTATTTCTTCATCACACAACAACAGTTAGGAAAGATGGCCAGACTCAAGCAGACCCAGCGCAAGAGCGTGGGAAGTGCCCCGCGCCTTCCCGTTGAGATCATAGCTGCTATAGCTGCAGAGGTAGATCTATCTGTAGATCAGACCTTCTACTTTTGGGAACCAAATATTGTATAATTATAACTTGTGACAGATAATGGCATTTAACTGTAAACTTATCAAGTAATCATTTTGGGTTGTAATAACTTTTAAATTGTGGATTCAAAGACTTGTACTTGTTTCAATTTCATCTCTGAGACTATAACGGGTTGTGGTGTGTGTTAGTGTGGGGTCACAGCATGAGGTTATTTATTGTTAATTAAGTGAAGTGATATTGTGGAAAGAAAGACCGTGACGACCCGGATCCCTGACCCCGGATCTGGGGGCGTTACAGAAATGGTATCAGAACTAAGTGTTATAAACCTCAAAGATGATGCGACGATATAATAATAAACTCACAAAGATAATAAGAACTCTTGCCAAGTTCATGGTCGGACTACTTAAAGTACCGCTGACAGTTAAAACCCTTACGGGAACCCTTATAAGTATCATGATAGTAACTTAGCTCGTTTAATGCGTAGGCGCTTGAGATAGAGGACCCTGAGATGTTCGAGCGTGAGCATGATGAGGCACTGCTAGATGTTGAGGATCAGGAGGAGTCTGAGATGGAGGAGGATGAGGAGGACCCCTCAGAGGAGTCAGAGACAGAGGTTGTTGCTATTTCAGATGAGGAGGACCCGGATGAGGTCCCAGTAGCTGAGGAGCGTGTCGGACCTATGGTAGTGTACACTGGTACCCCTTTACCCACACTTCCGGTTGTCAGAGCTCCTACCCCTCCACCACTATCTTGGATCCCCTATGATGACTGCTCAGAGACCCATACTTCCGAGCCTAGGCAGACCGAGGAGGCACCCCCAGCGGCTCCAGATTCACCACCTCTCGACCCTGCCCATAGGCAGTCTTTGTTAGCCCACGGCTATGTTCAGGATGTGCTGAGGACCCGAGTGGCTGTTGCTGAGGCCCGGCTGGATGAGGCCAGGAGGGAGTTGGATGCGGAGAGGGTGGGTAGGCGTACCCGAGCTTATGAGACTAGGGCTGCTATACCCCGATCCTTGAGGAGGGAGCTGACGGGGATAGAGCTCACGTCCCGAGCGAGACTCAGATCGCTCCAGGGGGACAAGCATGGTAGGATCTCCAGGCGGCAGGCCGACTATATCTTCCGTCGTGCGATGGAAAGGGTATGGGAGCTGACCCGCTCCGGTGTGTGATTCAGGAATGACGATGGGATATTCTAGTTGTCTAGTTAGCCGAGGCCTTAGTAAGAGCCAATTTTCCGGGATAGTTGACTTGTATATAGCATCCCTTTTTCTGACTAGACAGATAGACTCTTGTGTATCACTTTTGGGACAGATGGCTGTAGCACTGTTGTACTTTTGACCAGATCAAACTATGTATTTCTCGCATTATGTATATATTTGTTTCCCTTCAGTTCAGTTCCTTAGTGACGAGATCACTGTTTTTATCATTATTATTACTGCACTTCTTATTAGAACTGTCATAATATAATAGAATTGTGAGATACATTCTCCCCATTATAGAGTTGTGCAAGGCACAATGTTGAGTATAATTGTGACCTAACGTTGAATTTCCCAATAATGTTTTTTTATCAGTATCATGCCGCCAAGAAAGATTGGAACTAGGGCGAACCCTGGATCTGAGGACCAGGGAAGCCATAACCAGGACGATAGGAACCAGGAACACAGTGAAGAGGAAGATGAGGATTATGTGGAATAGGATGACTCCCTGTATGAAGAGGAAGAGGAAACATATGATGTTGAGGGATTTGAGATAGAGACTGAGGAAGGAGAAACTGAGGTTGAGCAACCAATACCAAACCCAGGCATGGATCCCGTGGGCCAGTTCATGCAACTACTAAGGCAGAACTTGGAACGTCAACCCAACTCACCCCCTCAAGGAAATAACAATGTTGTGGCAAACTCTTTCAGGGCTTTTAAGTCCCTTAAGCCCCCTGAGTTCCACGGATCAGCCGACCCAGTTGAGGCAAGGGCATGGTTAAAGGAAATGGAGAAATCCTTTGAGATTCTGAGTATCGATGAGGCACAGAAGACTGTATTTGCTACCTACCTTCTGAAAGGAGAGGCTAACTACTGGTGGGAGGCCAAGAAAAACATGGAGACAGATGCTATTATAACCTGGGAAAGATTCAGTCAGTTGTTTCTGGGAAAATATTTCCTGAGGTTTATGGAAAACCAGATGGAGCTCAAGTTCTTGGAGCTAAAGCAGAATAACTTATCTATAGCAGAGTACGAAGCGAAATTTACTGAGTTATCAAGGTTTGTGCCGGGGTTTGTGAGCACCGAGGAAAAGAAAGCTAGGAGGTTTTAGCAGGGGCTGAAACCGTGGATTCAGAATAGGGTGGCAATCCTTGAGCTTACTGATTATGCCACTCTGGTGCAAAAGGCAACAATTGTAGAAGTCGGAAGTGAACAGATGCAGAAGGAAAGAGAGAAGAAGGGAATAAAGAGGAAAACTATGAGCATGGGTGGAGGTTCCGCAGGAAGAAACTTCACAACTAGATTTAATAGGGGAGCAGTGTCCCTACTGGGAAAGAACATTGGGTTTAAGCGGCCAATGAGTGTAAATGTGAGCCAGAGCGGCCAGAAGTCAAGAATGTCCTATTCCAACCAGTCTCGACCCCCATTGCCAGCCTGTAACACTTGTGGAAGGATGCATTCTGGGGAGTGTAAAGGAAAACCGGTAATCTGCTTCAAGTGTGGTCGAGAGGGTCACTATTCGGACAAGTGCACTTCGCCAACCCCCATTAACCGCCCAACCACCACTTGTCATCAGTGTGGACGCCCGGGTCATTGGAAGAGGGAATGCCCAATGAACAAACAAGCAGCTTCGGGAGCAAGCAGGGCTGATTCTAATTAGCCACCTACTGCAAGGACTTTCAACATGACAGTCCTGGATGCTATGAAAGATTCAGATTTGATAGCAGGTACCCTTTCTCTAAATTCAGTCAGTACAAATGTTTTATTTGATTCAGGAGCAACTAAATCTTTTATATCAAGGGACTTTGCGCGTAAATTAAGACTTAAAGCTGAACCCTTGATAGAGCCCTTACAAGTAGAAATAGCCAACCATGAAGTTATTCTTGTTAATCTGATTCACCCCGCCTGTGAGTTAGGCATAGGGGAACAATCTTTTAGTGTTGATCTAATTCCTTTTAAGTTAGGGGAATTTGATATAATTTTGGGAATAGACTGGCTATCTAGCAATGATGCTCAGATAGACTGTAAGGGGAAGAAAGTTAAGTTAAATATCCCAGGAAAGAAAGAAGTTATATTTAGAGGAAAGAGGCAGACGCAGAAATTTTTGACTATGGCCCAGGCCAGAAGGATGCTACGAAAAGGAAACGAGGCTTACCTAGCCTATATGGTAGACACGCAAAAGGAGGTGCCCAACTTACAAGATATTCCAGTAGTCAACGAATTTGAAGATGTATTCCCACAAGACCTTCCGGGATTACCACCCGATAGAGTGATTGAATTTGCTATTGAGTTGGCCCCAGGGACGGCGCTAGTTTCAAAAGCACCTTACCGGTTAGCCCCTTTAGAAATGAAGGAATTAGCTACCCAATTGCAGGAACTCTTGGATAAGGGTATGATAAGACCCGGTGTGTCTCCGTGGGGAGCACCAGTGTTATTTGTTAAGAAGAAAGATGGGAGCATGAGGCTGTGCATCGACTATCGAGAGTTGAACAAGCTAACCATAAAGAACAGGTACCCGTTACCTAGAATAGATGATCTGTTCGACCAGCTAAAGGATGCTGTTTATTTTTCCGAGATTGACCTGAGAACTGGATATCACCAACTAAAGATTAAACCCGAAGATATTTCCAAGATAGCGTTCCGTACCAGGTATGGGCACTATGAGTTCTTGGTAATGTTCTTTGGATTAACCAACGCCCCAGCGGCTTTCATGGACTTAATGAACAGAGTATTTAAGAAGTACTTGGACAAGTGTGTGATAGTTTTTATCGATGATATTTTAATCTACTCAAGGACTGAGGCAGATCATGCAGAGCATTTGAGGATAGCTCTAGGAATACTCAGAGAGGAACAGTTATTTGCCAAATTCTCGAAGTGTGAATTCTGGCGGAATGAAGTACAGTTTTTAGGACATGTGATCAATAAAGAAAGAGTATTGGTCGACCCCTCCAAGATAGAGGTGGTCTCAAATTGGGAAAGGCCAACCACACCCACAGAGGTAAGGAGTTTCATAGGATTGGCCGGCTACTATCGTAGATTTGTACAGGACTTTGCGAAGATCGCAGCCCCTTTGACACGACTTACTCGTAAGACAGAGAAGTTTGAATGGACGGAAAAATGCGAGAACAGTTTTCAGGAATTAAAGAAAAGGTTGGTAACGGCCCCGGTGTTGGCATTGCCAGACAGAAAAGGAGATTTTGTGATATATAGTGACGCGTCGCACAAAGGATTAGGGTGTGTGCTTATGCAGCACGGTAAGGTGATTGCGTATGCATTGAGACAACTGAAGGAATACGAGATTAGATATCCTACTCATGACCTTCAGCTCGCGGCAATAGTTTTTGCCTTAAAAATTTGGAGGCACTACTTGTATGGAGAGAAGTGCGAGATTTTCACAGACCATAAGAGCCTCAAGTACATATTCACGCAGAAAGAGCTCAACATGCGCCAGAGGAGATGGTTAGAACTGATCAAGGACTATGATTGTGAGATTCTCTATCATCCGGGGAAAGCCAATGTGGTGGCTGACGCCCTCAGTAGGAAGGAAAGGCTCAGAATGATAATGACTTCGGAGGAATTAATCAGGGATTTCGAAAGAATGGAAATAGAAGTAAAGGTAACCGGAACCGGAACTGAAAAGCTGTTTGAGATATCAATGCAGCCAGAGTTATTAGGAAAGATTAGATTGTGCCAAGAAAGAATGATGAATGAGGACAGAGAGTCAATGACTGGAGAAGAGATCCATACTGAGAGAGACAATAAGGGGATAATGAGGTATTCCTACAGGATTTGGGTTCCGAATGTTCAAGAACTTAAAGACGAGATTTTGGATGAAAGTCATAGTTCAAGGTATTCTATTCACCCGGGAAGCACCAAGATGTATAGGGATTTGAAGGAATATTACTGGTGGCCCAACATGAAGAGGGACGTAGCAGAATGGGTAAGCAAATGTTTGACTTGCCAAAGAGTAAAGGCAGAGTACCAGAGACCCAGTGGACTTTTACGACCCCTGGAGATTCCCGAATGGAAATGGGAACAGATAGCCATGAATTTTGTTGTCGGTTTACCAAGGACAAAAGCCAACCATGATGCCATATGGGTGTTCATAGACCGACTGACAAAGTCAGCTCATTTCATTCCTATCAATGAGAGATACACAGTCGATAGTCTGGTGGACATTTACCTTAAGGAAATAGTGACGCGACATGGAGTCCCAGCGTCCATTGTCTCAGACCGAGACCCCAGGTTCAACTCCAGATTTTGGAGGAGCTTTCAAGAATGTGCGGGGACCAAGTTAAATATGAGTACCGCGTACCATCCCCAGAAGGATGGGCAGAGTGAAAGGACCATCCAGACACTAGAGGATATGTTGAGATTCTGTGCAATAGACTTTAAAGGAAGTTGGGATGATCACTTGCCGTTGATTGAGTTTTCTTATAACAATAGCTTTCATGCTAGCATCGGAATGCCGCCTTATAAGGCCCTGTACGGAAGAAGGTGTCGATCTCCCTTATACTGGGATGAAGTAGGGGGCGGAAGATGCTCGGACCCGAAGTGGTCCAAAGGACCAAAGACATAGTGGATCTCATCAGAGGACGGCTGGTAGCAGCCCAAGACAGACATAAGAAATATGCAGACCTAGCCCGAAAGGACAAGGAGTATGGAGTAGGGGACTTAATACTACTAAAAGTATCCCCTTGGAAGGGGTTAATGAGATTTGGAAAGAAAACTAAGCCCAAGATACATTGAACCTTTTGAGATACTAAGACGGATTGGGAAGTTGGCTTACGAGATAGCCTTACCCCCGAACCTACAATAAGTTCATAATGTGTCCCATGTGTCAATGCTAAGGAAGTATCATCGGGATGCCAGACACATAGTGGAGTACGAGCATGTGGATATGCAACCAGATCTGACTTACGTGGAGAAACCAGTAAGGATTATAGATAAGAAGGAGCAGGTGCTTCGGAACAAAGTGATCGAGCTAGTCAGAGTGCTATGGCAGAATCATAATGTGGAAGAATCAACTTGGGAACTAGGGAGCGCAATCCTAGAAAAGTACCCCCATTTGTATTCTATTTGATTCCGGGACGGAATCCTTTTAAGGAGGGGAGACTGTAATAACCCCAAAATTTTGAACTTTTTGTAACCCTTATGAATAGTATTTTTGCTGATATTTCTGAACAAGAAAACTTTTCATGCCACACTATGTAGGGTTTCTTTTATGGATATTCTGAGATTTTATTGGTACTCTATATGATATATAAGTGTATGTAAAGATCGTCAGAATCCAAATTTGAACCTTTTGATATTTCCCGAAAATCCACCAGATATCGAAAGAATTGAGTATAAGGTAACAGGATAAAAAGCATTTAAATTCAAGGATTTTAATAGAGGATCATAAAAAGGAATATAATGTATTGAGAAAGGTTAAGGGAACCTAAGTAATAAGATCCCGGGTATGATCCCTCAAACGATAAACGAAAACGAAAGTTAAGCGAACCGTATAACAGATCAGCGGTCATTAGCCAAGTAATTAGAAGCTAATCAAAGAGATTAGAGGGGATGACGTCATCCAACCAATGAGAAGAGGACAAAGGAGGGAGGGTGACATCACATGATGACATAAGCATGACATAAAGGAAGGAATTGTTGGATGATTGTGAACCACACAATAATTACCATGGTAAAAAGGTAAGAAATCAAAACAAAACAAATCAAAAAATCAACCAACCAAAACAAATCAAAGCAAAACACAAAATCATTTCTTTCTTCAACCAAGGAGCTCTCGGCTTTTCTCTCCATTTCAAGAAGAAGAATTTCAAAAATCAAGTTCCAAGCTTCCTTAATTGGTAAGTTAATTATCTGGTACTCCTTATGCATAGATATAGCTATCCTATAAGTATAAGCCTCCAAATCATTCACAATCTTCTCCAAGAAATCAATGAAGAAGATAATGAATAGTGATTTCAAGATTTTTAACTTGATTTTTCTTGTTTTTCCTTTAAGATCCAAGCATCCCTAAGACATCTCAAGGCTTCTTAAGGCTTCCTAGCTACTCCAATCACTTCAAGGAAGGTATAACATCTCCAAACCCTAGATTTACTTTGTATATTAGGATGATTTTGATTGTTATGGTAAAAGAGTAGCTTGATGCTTGTAGGTTTAGAGTTTGGGTTGGAGTTGTAGTGAATTGAATGTTGAATCTTGTTGATTAGTAAAGGACTTAAGTATAGTTTTAAATTCATGTTGAGAATAACATAAATTGGAGAACTTGAGGTATTGGGGCTGTTGTAGTGTGATATGGATGGATTTTGGGTTGTATGAATGAATTGGGATTGATTGGTGGTTCATTTGGAATGGTATAAATTTGGGCAATCGCGTAAACATAGCCGTCATAATGTCCGATTTACTTTAGACTGCTTTTGTTCATAACATTAGGACCCGAGAATTCCCTACTAGGTTTTGACAATTGCCATTTTTAGATAGTTCATGTTACGAGCTTCGTTTTGATATGTGGTTCGTTTGATTCCGATGTACGGTTTAGGAGAAACGGCTGTTTTACGTAACAACGTTTCGCGAACGAATCATTACCCCTCGCCTTACTTTGAAACATATGTTAAAGACCTAAAAGGGCTAATTGGAGTATGAAACATTTATGTAAAGTGTGTTAGGAAGTTGGTAAGACACTCGCGAAAGAATCGCCTTAAAACTCGTAATGGTTAATTTATTAAATATGGTGGAGCCGAGGGTACTCGAGCGACTTAAGAGAATCATTAAGCGCAAAGCGAGCGTTAGAGTCTAAATTGGTTAAAGTATAGATTTACAAGTGACTTTGGTTTAATTCCAACTTATATGTTGTTTATAGGTTACCAGACTCGTCCCAAGCCATTTAGAACCCCCAGTCGCTCAGGCAAGTTTTCTACCCGCTATACTGTTGTTGTGATGTATATATGTATATGCATTATCTTGTGATAAGTGCATGATTGTTATTAGCAAATTTTGCGATATATTGGAGCATGCTGATATGGAATATATGCATGTCTATTTCGTAATCCGGTTATCTATCTGTTGATTTCAATGCTTATAGTTGCATAATAACTATGCTAGAGATAAGCAGTAGTTGCGTATACCCTTAGTATAGGGGACCCAAAGGTGAACATATTCCTAAAACCGGGAGTTGATGTTCCCGAGTATATTATATATATTTATATATATATATATAGATATAGTTTTCAAAACTATTAATCGAATAAGGTTTATTCGATAACTTTATTTTTATTAATGAATATTACTTTGAATATTCATTCGAGGACTTATGACTCGGTTTATTTTATTTAATGAATATTAATTTGAATATTCATTCGAGGACTTATGACTCGCTTTATTTTATTTAATGAATAATATTTTGAATATTTATTCGAGGACTTATGACTCCGCTTATTTACTAAATAATATTCTTTATTTTATAAAAGAATAATGTTTCGATAATCAAACTTATTTTCGATTATTCAAATAAAGATTATACTTTCGTATAAGTATATCTTGGGTTATTTAATATCCATATCAAGTATGAGTTTTAAAACTTCTACTTCGATTATTTTTATAAGGATTATCTTTATGAGAATATTATTTAAATAATAATATTCATATATTTCTAATATATCGGGACTGATTTATTTTAATAAATCAACAGTACTCCAAACATTCTTAAAAAAATGTTTTCGAGTCTTCAAAATGATTTCTAAAAGTTAGGGCGGATCCCAAAACTCATTCTTTTATATTTAAGATCCTCCTTTCGAAGGGGATTTAAATACTCGCTCAAAACCTGGGGGATCCGGCTCTGTGGTGTATTTTACATTCGCAACCTGGTTGTTGTTTTGAGAAAATAATTTGATTACTTGCCCAACATTCGGGAAGTAAGTCCCTCTAATTGAGTCGGCATAAGCGACAGGCCGGGGTACGGTCTATCAAAGTGTAAGTGGCTGGGTGGCAGTCCATCAATACGTAAGAGGCCGGGTGGCGGTTCAGCACAGGGTCCTTATGTGGCCAGGGTGATGACCGGTGGGGGATTCATCCATCTACTAGTAGAAAAGGTTACTTATTGGTATCTTTGCCTGATCAGCAAGATATCGGGTTTATGCCAAAATTCTTTTCCTTTCCAAAATTCATTGGATGTTACAAATTATGTTCATACTTTACATAACAGAGGTTCCAGGAAATGTTTAAGAGATATATATGTGGATATATATATCGGGACTAAATAAAGTATCTCGTAACTTTATTTCATTCAATAATATTTCAAAGATTGAATCTATTCAAGTCTTAACTTGTGGTCTCATCTATGGGATGACCTTTTGAAACCTATAATACTTTGAACAGTGGTAGTTCAAGTAGCCTTATAAATGATATAAGTATAGTGAAGTAATTGGTAACTTCATCCCTTGTTTTTGCTTATATCCGGTAAGTAATTATCTTTCACTTGATAAAGAATTTTAGTAAGTTATCCATTTAGATACTTGCATTATTGTTTACACTATATATTATCTTGTGAGCTGTAATGCTCACTCTTGCTTTTTTTCTTCATCACACAACAACAGTTAGGAAAGATGGCCAGACTCAAGCAGACCCAGCGCAAGAGCGTGGGAAGCGCCCCGCGCCTTCCCGTTGAGATCATAGCTGCTATAGCTGCAGAGGTAGATCTATCTGTAGATCAGACCTTCTACTTTTGGGAACCAAATATTGTATAATTATAACTTGTGGCAGATAATGGCATTTAACTGTAAACTTATCAAGTAATCATTTTTGGTTGTAATAACTTTTAAATTGTGGATTCAAAGACTTGTACTTGTTTCAATTTCATCTCTGAGACTATAACGGGTTGTGGTGTGTGTTAGTGTGGGGTCACAACATGAGGTTATTTATTGTTAATTAAGTGAAGTGATATTGTGGAAAGAAAGACCGTGACGACCCGGATCCCTGACCCCGGATCTTGGGGCGTTACAATTTGGTTTGATTTTTCTTAATAATCTCTAATTTCAGTTGAGTTAAGATATCAAATAGGATTTGTTCTCCTTCTTATGTGTTATTGATTTGTATATATATATTTGAAGGATTTAAGTGTTACTTTCGAGTTTGAGATGACTTGTAATTAGTATATTGTGTTAACTCTTGTTTTGCTATATTGTACCTTAGGTAATGATGATTTCCACTAAGCCAAAGTTGTGCGTGGGAGTGTTAGTTCAATAGGTTTCCTTGGTATGGGTTTGTTTTGATTTTTGGTTGATGTTTGGTTTGGTTTGTCAAGTGGGAAACTTGGTGAAAAGGGGTACATTAGATTTTGCAGAATTTCAGTTTGGTTCCATAAGGTTTAGAGTGAGTTTTGACCTTGTCATGGTAATGCACTTTGAGGCCCAAGACACCAGAATTCAGCACTAGGAATATAATTTAGATTTCAGGTGTTGATTAGAGGTTTGTAGGTTGCTTGGTTAGGTGCACGAGTGAAAATATTAAATCTGTCCAGCAGGGGAAAATTTTGTTACAACTTAGAAATCAGGAGTTTTGACCATGTCACGCGTAGGCCCTCACTAGGACTTGGTTAGCCCTAGTTAGAGGGAGTGACAGAGGAGTTTTTACAGCCATAGTTCATAGGAATTGAGATAGAATCATGTGTCATAAGTTAGTGCAAATCAGGACACTTTTCTTTCCATAAAACAGGGGAATATTGGACTTTAAGCTTAGGCCCAAGTAGGCCCAAGCTAGTCCCTTGAGCCATACCAAGTTTGGGAGTTGAGCCACACCAAGTTTGGGAGTTGCCTTATGATCAGAAGAGTCTAGTATAAAAGTTTGGGAGGTAAAATTGAAGTGTAAGGGTGTCAATTATACTCAAAAACCCGTTGGTGTCATCCTGAAATCACTATAATGAGAACAATCACTTAACCTTTAGTTTTAGGACACTTATGAGTGATGCCTAGGTTGACCATCATAGTTGTAAGATAGTATGAGGTCAGTAGAGTGTTAGGACTAAGTCAGGGTCCATAAGAACTTAGAGTCCATACCTGTCGTATCGAATTCTTCTAAGGAGGTAACATAATCACCATTCATGATTCATGAAGAACACTTCTAAACTTGGCGTACATATGCCATAAAGCAGATAAAATTGCAGAAGAGTTTCAATCAAAGCAACGATAGCAGGTTAATACCATTCTTAATCATATGTCCTCAATAAGAGACTGGAAACTCAAGGGTTCATTAGTCCTTTCATAACATGGCCCTGACTTATCTCAAAATATGACCTTCTAAGATAGATAGCCCGCTCACAATGATAACATGAATTAAATCTTTACCAGACTGCTATTATGGTTGAGTATCGCACAATCATCAGAAGGAATGTCAATCTTTCACACCATAATACCACCTTCACGGCTTTAACCATCATCACTATATTCCTCTGGCACGAGCGCCTATAATTGCTCTCTTACAATTAGAGTGTCAGCCACCTCATTGGCCTTTCCTAATAGTAATAGTTCCTTATAATCAATGTCATTTTAACCACCTTCAACTAAATTTTCTACCTCATTTCAAATCACTGCTTATGTGAAATGCTTTTCTTAAGTCCTGGTGAGAAAAAAAAAATATCACCATTTTTCCATAAGTCATTGCCTCGGTCTTTAGAGGCTAACATTGTCACGACTGACTCTCGATCATACTTAGGACGTCCCTTATCTTGGGTCCTTCTTGCTTTAACAATTCTGACCCCCATTGGTTCAATCTATACTTCTCATGGTTTAACACGTGCCCCACTTGGCATTATTATAATTACGCCATATTTCCTTTATCAAGATTTCTATTTTTCAGAACTTTGAATATTACCTTTCTCCTTGTAAGACCTTTAAGGTTATCCTTGAATCGTTCCTCCTGTGTTCCCTAGATACAGGGCATATCAAAATACCATTTACTAATACTAGAACCATTATCTATATACTTCTGAAAAATTTCTCCACTGGTCCTTAAAGGTTGTTGTTACTTTACTCCATCCAATCTGTACTGTCAAAACTCATATTATCCCTATTAAGGGTGAAATTCCAACCCTTATATATTCCCCTAGGGTTCATCTCAAGTTATCGGGGATTTATCCTTAATTCTACCTTTAAAAGATACTTACACTCTTCCATGGATAAATCAAGTCATAAATCCTTGATAAATTATCTTATTCAATCATTCTCGCCTCGATAGTCTATGCCTAATTTCATAATAATATCCTTATCCAAAATGAGGTCAATCCATATGGCCTCCAAAAGATAACGACGGTTATCCGCTTTTCTTTCCTGATTTAGTAATGATAACATGGATGTTCTAAAAGATATTGGTCGTGTTCAACATGAACTTTTTAGTTCTAACTACTCATTTACCTTTTTTATTTATCTCAACAGTCATCTCAATGTTGGGATATCTTTTATACCTGGTGTCCCCCTTTTTGGGTATCAATTCACATGCGTTACTTACACTTTACATTCTTGAAGGTCACTTCCTTCATCTAATTTCCTAATTTCTTACTTTCTTGTCTCCTCAGTCGATCTGCGTCTCATTATTTATCCTTCAAACTATCTCAAGGTTTCCTCGAATCTTCCCAACTTAAAGGGGATAAAATATATGTATCTCTTATGCCTTCAAACATCAACTTTAACTCATGGTGAATCACCCTCATCCTGACGATTGCATACTTTTCTATTTCTATTGCTACGAGTCTTTAGGGTTTCCTCATACCCAACTCCCTTATCATTCCTCAAACTCTATTGCCTTTATATTCCTTTCCACTTCAATTTTTTTATTACAATCATTTCATGAACCCATTAATCATTGACTTCAAACATCATGTTGTTCTGGGATTCGTGTCCTCAGGACGAATCTTGCCAACTTTTACCACTTAGATTCATAATTCATCATACTCGTCCGCCTTGGTTCTAGCTCTAAAGCTTTTACACTATCTCTATAATCTTGGGAAGTACTTTCCCGAAAATAATTGACTGAACTTTAATCGGTTTATTATAACCTCTGGCCCCGTGTCTTTCTTGGCCTTTCACCAACGGGTGGCCTCTCTCTTAGGAAGGTAACTGCAAAAAAACAGTCTTTTGCGCTTCGTCAATCATTTAGAATCTCAAATGATTCCTATATTTCCTTTAGCCAGGCTCTTGCCTCGACTGGGTCAACCTGTTCCTTGGAACTCTGAGAGCTTAGCGACTTAAAGGTCATGAAAGAATTTTCCACCGCATTGTTTCCTTAGGGTGGTGGTTGGGGGTAAAAGTATAAGTTTTGTTTAGGCAGGTCCATGATTTTCCCCATAGGAGTACCGTCCTAGTTCTCCCTATCTTGCTCGACTTCTATTTTCTTAGTATGAAATGTTTCATCCTTCTCCCATAATCGGGGTTATCTTATACATTAAAATCCTTGTTTTCTACTCCATTATGTTACGGGTTCCTTCTATCTTGATGGCGACCTCCCTGACTATCAAACTCAGGGTCTACCCTAAATCTTATTCCTCAAACTATGGCTTTCATCTAAGATCTCATGTTTAAGCTCTTGAATGTTTGGAACCCAAATTCTGTAGGAATACCTCATTATTCCCTTATCATATTTCTCGGTATTAATCTCTTCTCCAGTCATTGGCTCTCTGCCTTCATTCATCCCTTTTTCTTGGCACCATACGATATTTTCTAGTAATTCGGGCTACATTGCAAATCTCAACAGCTTTTCGGTACCAGCTCCGGTTACCTTCACTTCTATTTCCATTTTCTCAAAATCTTTTACCAACTCTCCCGAAGACATTATCATATTGAGTTTATCCCTTCTACCAAGGGCGTTAGCCACCATATTGGCTTTCCCTGGATGATAAAGAATCTCATACTCGTAATCCTTAATTAGCTCTAACCACCTGATCTGGCGCATATTGAGCTTTTTCTGTGTAGAAATATACTTGAGCTCTTATGGTTTGTGTAAATCTCGCACTTCTCTCCATACAAGTAGTGCCTCCAATATTTTAGGGAAAAAATATTGTCGTGAGCTCAAGATCATGGGGGAATATCAAATTTTATATTCCCTTAATTGCCTTGACGCATACGCGAATACCTTGTCGTGCTGTCTAAGCATGCACCCTAATTCCTTGTGCGAAGCGTCACTTCAAATCATAAAATCTCCTTTTCCATCTGGCAATGCCAACATAGGGGTCGTCACCAATCTTTGCTTCAGTTCTTGGAAGATGTTCTCGTATTTCTCTGTCCATTCAAACTTCTCAGTCTTACGAGTAAGCTGTGTTACAGGGGATGCGATCTTTGCAATCTTGAATGAACCTCCGGTAGTAACCGGCCAATCCTACCTCTGGTAGTCACCCTGACTATGGTCATTAATTCCTTAGTAATCATCTCTTCAGTCTTGTTAGGATCCTCCACAGGATCCTTCTCAGCAACAATCCCTTCTGGGACAATAATCTCAACCATTACATCCTCAATATGATTATCATCCGGTCCCTCATTAGGGTGCTCCATTGGATCCACAATCTGATCCCCAATATGTAGTAAAACATCATCATATTATTGCTCTTGGACTTCTGGGCTTGGAGTCCCACTACCATATACGATAACGAGCTACGCTTTTATCACGATATTTATAATGGTTCCCATAAGGGTTTTAACTGTCGATACTACGTTAGGTAGTCCGACTATGAACTTGGCAAGAGTTCTTATTATCTTAGTGAACTTATCATTTTAACGACGCACCATCTCTGAGGTTTATAACACTTAGCTCCGATACCATTTCTGTAACACCCCCAAATCCGGGGTCGGGGATCCGGGTTGTCACGAGTTCCATTTCCCTTAATAATACTTAATCTTAATAATCAACCAACTATTGCGTACTGTGACCCCACAATATATACACACACCACAAGTTATAGTCTCAGAGATGAATATCCAAAAATAACACAAGTCATTTTATTCCATAATTATAAGCCATTACACCTCAAAGGGTTTCCGAATAAATTTACATATTCCTTGCCATTATTACAATTCATAAATATACATAAGTCTGGCACAACAAAAGTTGAAAGCCTAGCCTATTGGTAGTTCCTACCTCAGCTACAACGACATCAACGCCTACAGGAAACTGCGGAACTTTTCCTAACCGCTCACGAATTGGGAGCTTAATCCTGTTCATCTTGTCTATCTGTTGTTGTGTGATGAAAGAAGAAAGTAAGGGTGAGCAACAAGCCCACCGAAATAATATGTATAATAATTAACAACATATGAGCATTCTCATAGTACTCATAATAGTCTTGGGCAAGAAGAAGTGAACCAAGTTTGATATCTTAACGTGACCAAGTCGTAAAATATTCAGTATATATGTACATATACTTTTCAAAATCTTGGAAGTCCTCTTCCATGCATAATATACACAGAGTTCCAGTTTATAACTGTATAAAAAAATATTGTTGCAAGATGATCTCATATATCTAACCTTGTCTCAACGTTTTTGTGAAAATCTTTGCCATTCATAAGATAATCATTAACCAGATATAATTTGAAAAGATGAAGTTACAAGATACTCCAATATACTTATATCTTTTTCCGAATACTACTTGAACTACCACCGTTCAAGGTATCATCCGTTTCAAAAGTTCATCACATAGATGAGACTACAAGATAAGATTTGAATAGATTCAATCCTTGAAATATCATTATAAATAATGAAGTTACGAGATACTTCACTAAGTCCCGATATATATATACCTATATATATACATTTCATACACTCATTGAAAACCTCTGTTATGAAAATTATAAACAGAGTTGTAATATCCAATGAATTTGGAAAGGAGAAAACCTTGGCATAAACCTGATATCTTGTTGATCAGGCAAAGATACCAATAAGTAACCTTTTCTACTAGTAGATGGATGAATCCCCCACCGGTCATCACCATGGCCGCATTAGGACCTTATGCTGGACCGTCACCCGGCCTCTTACGCGTTGATGGACTGCCAGCCAGCCACTTACACTTTGATAGACCGTACCCCGACCTGTCGCTTATGGTGACTCAATTAGATGGACTTGCTTCCCGAACGTTGGGCAAGTAATCAATTCATTTATCAAAACAACAACCTCGTTGCGAATATAAAATACACCACAGAGCCGGATCCCTCAATTTTTAAGCGAGTATTTAAATCCACTTCGAAAGGAAGATCTTAAATTTGAAAATGAGTTTTGGGATCCGCTCTAACTTTTAAAATCATTTTGAAGACTCGAAAATATTTTGAAGAATGTTTGGAGTAATGCTGACCCGATATATTAGAAAATATCTGAATTTTATTATTTAAATAATATTCCCATAAGGATAATCCTTATAAAAATAATTGAAGTAGAAGTTTTAAGACTCATACTTGAAATGAATAATAAATAACCAAAGATATACTTATACGAAAGTACGATCTTTATTTGAATAATCGAAAATAAGTTTGATTATCGAAACATTATTCTTTAATAAAATAAAGTATATTATTTAATAAAAGAAGCGGAGTCATAAGTCCTCGAATGAATATTCAAAATAATATTCATTAAATAAAATAAGCGGAGTCATAAGTCCTCGAATGAATATTCAAAATAATATTCATTAAATAAAATGAAGTTATCGAATAAACCTTATTTGATTAATAGTTTTGAAAACTATATCTATATATATAAATATATATATATTATACTCGGGAACATCGACTGCCGGTTTAGAAAATGTTCACCTTTGGGTCCCCTATACTAAGGGTATACGCAACTACTGCTTATCTCTAGCATAGGTATTATGCAACTTATAAGCATTTGAATCAACAATTAGATATCAAGATTACGAAACAGGCATGCATATATACAATAACAGCATGCTCCAATATATCGCAAGATTTGCTAATAACAATCATGCACTTATCACATGATAATGCATATACATATATTTACATCAAAACAACAGTATAACGGGTAGAAAACTTGCCTGAGTGCTCCCGGATAGACTTAAGCTTAGAGTGGGTCCGATAACCTATGAACAACAACATAAGTCGGAATTAAACCCCGGTCGCTTAAGAAACTAGACTTTAACCAATTGAACCTTAATGTTCGCTTATGGTCACTTCTACGCTTAACGAATCACATAAGTCATCCGAGTACCCTCGGCTCCACCATTTTTAATAAATTAACCATTAAGAATTTTAAGGCGATTCTTTCACGAGTACCCTACCAACTACCTAATCCACTTTACATAATTGTTTCATACTCCAATTAGTCATTTAAGGGCCTTAACCAAGGTTTCAAAATAAGGCGAGGGGTAATGGTTCGTTCGCGAAATGCCGTTACTTAAAACGGTCGTTTCTCCTAAACCGTACATCGGATTCAAGAGAACCACATATCAAAATGAAGCTCGTAACATGAACTATCTAAACATGGCAATGGTCAAAACTAACAGTGAGTTCACGGGTCCTGATGTTAAGAACAAAAGCAGTCTAAGGTAAATCGGGCATTACGACGGCTATGTTTACGTGATTACCAAAGTTTAAACTACTCCAATCATCCACAAATCAACCACAAATCAACCCATAACCACCAATACAACCAAACTTCATCCAAAACTTACTACATCAGTCCATATCCTCAAGATTTTCCAATTTATTCAACCATAAACATGAACTACTAACTATACTTAAGTTTCATTAACTATAAACAAGATTCAATCATCCAAATCACTACAAACCCAACCAAACTTTAAACACACAAGTATCATGCTTCTCATGAAATATATTAATCAAAACCACTCCTAAATATTCAAAGTAAAACTAGGGTTTGAAGTTTTATACCTTCCTTGAAGCTTTTAATCAATAAAAGATCCTTGGAATGCCCATAGAAGCCTTAATCTATGCTTAAGCTACCTTGACCTTACAAATAAAATCAAGAATCAAAAATTTGTTCTTGAAAGTTACTATTCACCCTAAACTAAAATGATTTATTTGAGCTAGCAAACCTTGGATTCAAGCACTCAAACTACTTGCTCTTCTTAGTTATGAAATATAGAATCCAAGGAAACAAACCTCTTGAATTATGATTGAGTGGAGCTTGGTTTTGGAAATTTTTCTTCTTCTTTTTCTTCAAAAAACGGTGAGCAAGGAGATGGGGGGGAAGAAATGAATGTGTTTGCTTGGTTGCTTCCTTTTTGTTTGTTAATTAACCTTTTACCATGGTAAAAATTGTGTGGTTCATAATCAACCAACCAACCCTTCCCATTTGGTCATGCTTATGTCATCTACTTATGTCATCTTGTTACACTTGTCTTCCTCTGGTTGGTGTGATGACATCATCATCCACTAACCCCTTTGATTAACTCCTAATTACTCGGCTAATGATCGCTGATCTGTTATACGGTTCGCTTAACTTTCCTTCGCGTTTATCGTTCGAGGGATCATATCCGGGATCTTATTATTTGGGTTCCCCTACCCTTTTTCAATATTTTATATTCATTTTATAATCCTCTCTTATAATCCTTGAATTTAAATCCTTTTAATCATGTTACCTTATACTCAATTCTTTCGGTATCTGGTGGATTTTCGGGAAAAATCAAAGTGTTCGAATTTGGATTCTGACGATCTTTACATACACTTATATACCAATATAGAGTACTAATAAGATCTCAGAATATCAATAAAAGAACCCCTACATAGTGTGACATGAAAAGTTTTCTTATTCAGCATAATCAGCAAAATCACTATTCATAAGGGTTACAAAAGTCCAAATTTTTTAGGGTTATTACAGTTTGAATGTGTAACCAATCTGGTTTAGTGTTTGATATTTAGTTTGTATGTATTTGTGGAGTAGTATCGTATATTTGAGGTTCGTATTTGGGTATACAATAATCAATGGTCTAGAAGATAATCAAGTTTACGGCTCAAGATCAATAACTGGAATCAGGGTTTAGGGTTCAGTGCTTCAAAGCACTTGCAATATAAAACAGAACTATCAATCACTACAATATCTCGAGAAAGTTCAGAACACTTGCCTGGTACTAGCTTATTATACTGCACTCGCTTTCAGTAACGACTGTCTTACTCCTTGACTACCTGTTTCCCTTTCCTATGCCTTGCCTCTTCTGCTCACATATCATAAGCATCTATCACTATTCAACTTATACGATTCTAGTCGACACATACTTCTATCTACCCTTCGTTTCACCCAAATCCGATTAACGGATTGAAAGTTACGCAATAAACAAGTAAACATCGAATATATAGACCGAAAGTTAACCAACAAGTCACATATAACACATAACACATCACATAATCAATGATATAACATTTTTAACGAAGTCTCGGGTCATAAACAGGCTTTCGGGTATTTCAAATGATTTTTAAAACATTTTTCGGAATTAAAACGGATCGTTGGATCAATATTGGAATAATAAACAGGGTTCGGCTGGCCAATTCTGGCTTCAAAACAATTTTATAATAATTATCGAGCCTTGAAAACAATTTTAAATAATATTTTAAAGCTCGAAACTATTTTTCAGAATTTTTAAATCATTTTTAAGTAATTAAATCTAATTAAATAATTAATTAAAATAACTTAATAATTAATTAAATCAATTAATCAATTAATTTTTGAATTAATTGACCAATTAATCAATTAAAAATTAACTGAAATTAATTAACTAATTAATTCAGATTTATTGTTGAATTAAAAATAATTTTTGGAATTAAAATAATAATTTTTGGAATTTTCAGAAATTAAAATCAAATTTTTATAATAAAAATAAATAGGAAATATGATTTTTGAATATTTTTAAAACAGGAATCCTAAATTTGCAAACTCTGGAAACTTCAGGGACCAAACTTCATCGTCCCCAAAAGTCCAGGTACCAAACTGCAATTTTACACCCCCGTCGCCGGAAAATACAGGGTGGCCGGAGAACTCGATTCCGGCATCCTCACCTCACCATCTGCTTTAGATTTATACTACACAACACCAGGAATCGATTCGTGCAATCAAAACACATCAATCATCCCCGTCTTGGCCGGAAATTGGCCAAGAACATCGCCGGTTTCCGGCGAAACATCGAAAACTTAAAAAGACAACTCCCTTCGATGCACTAATCCTCTGTTAACGAGCTATATACCAATCGATTGCAAATTTCATAAGGAACACAACCCACTATAAATCAACAGCTAATAACCCCTAAATCAAAAAGCCCCAAATTTCAATTGAAAATATTCATACGGGTTACAAACCCTAATTTTAAAATTCGAGAATTAAACCCACTTTTGAGCATGTTATTGAACTCCAAATCAGACGTATGACATATGAAAATCATCAGGAAAACAAGCTCTACAACATGCAATCATCAAATCATACAAACAATCATCCGAATAAAAATTCGTATTTTTAATAAAAATAATTCGAAAATAAATAAATTTTTAGAAAATAAACCTTGATTTCTGCAGTGATATTGAACACAGAATCTGATAATACTCCTTAAGACCTTCGATTTGGTTACTCCAACTTTTCCAACTGATTTCAATAACACCTTAAAATGGTAGTTTGATTCTCAGAAGGTTTTATGAATTTAGGGTTTTCGTCTGGAAAATTATATAATTAACTGTCTGCAAATGATTTTGATACGAAATAAAATACGGTACAAGGCTATTTATAATTACGGAAAATTAGTATCCCGTTGGATCATTCCGGATATAAAACGGTACGTTTATTTATAAAAACTGATCCAAACGGTATCGGTTTTCGGGATAATTATCCAAATCAGTACAATTTGTATTGCGGTCTTGGTCTCAGCGCCTGGTTACACGTATTACGAGGTGATAATTGTGATAATTTAATAAAAAGCTCCCATTTCTCAAAAATACGAGTTTTATTGATTTACCGAAACGAATATTGTATCGAAAATGTTGTGTCGGGACCCGCATAGGACAAACCATACGCCGAATCGAAAAAGTCAAAACATGGAAAATATTCGGAATATTGCAATTAGGTTAGGAAGGAGTTCTCGATAGAGTTTCGGGTTCTAAAAATGTAAAAACGGATGACGTCGGTTGGTTCCCGTTTTTATAAAATAGATTTTAAATACCCGGAAAAAGATTTTATAAAATCCATATGATTCTTATAAATTCATAAATCAACATAAAAATAATTAGGAAGATATGACAATTATCTATATTTTATTTTGGACATATAAAAATTAAAATACTCTATTATTATTATTTTTAAATATCCAGACACAGATAACACTTAACAATTAATTCACAGAATAGATACTGAACACATATAATAATTATTTAATAGCAAAAATAATTACACAATATATCCCGGATATTATAGTATAGACTGGATCTATCAGTATTTGAGGTTTGGATGCTTTAGATACAGATTTCCTCTTGATAGCTTCAGCTTTAGGCTTTGGCTTGGAATTCTCTCTCATCTTCTCTTTACCCTTATGTCTCATGTCAGCATTTAAAATTTCTTGGGACCTGAGAAATCTTTCAGCATATGTTTGACTCACCTCGCTTATAACTACCCCTTTGGTTGGTCTATTTGAAGGATCATCTTCATAAGGTAATTGAGAGATAGCAGCATCGGTATTTGATGTCCTCGTGGATTGGAATTCTTCCTCCAATTGCCTAATATGTTCAAGATCAACTCCACGATTTTCTTTCTCAAAGATTCTTCTACTCACCTCAGAATCAAATGCTTGAATCTTTGGGTCCTTGTAGAAAAGAGTTGGTTTCCTTCCTTTTACTTTCAGATTTTGTAGATACTAACTTGCTTCTGCACCAGAATCTATCTCCAGAATGCCTTGGTCTTCATCAACATTTGTGACTTTTAGAAGTTATTGAGTTGTAGTAGTAGTCACAGTGAATTCTATTCATTTTACTCTCCTTTCACTCTTCCTAATGTATCCACCTTGTCTAGATTGAGACCTAGTGGCTTTTGATGAACCACTAATCCCCACTAGCTCTTCACCTCTCCTTTTTAAAAGCTCTTTTCTTCCCCCCTTATTACCTCTATCGGGATTTTCATCATCGACATCTTTCAATGTTAGCTGCTTGCATTTAGATTTATCAATTTTCTCCTCCTTTTTGGCATTATCACCAAGCAGAACGGAAAGAATCAGCCCCATTGAATATTTTACCTCAGTTAGTTACCCAGACATTAGCTTCTGATTTTCCTCCAATCTAGCCTGATTGGCTTTAATTTGAGTCTTTCTGTCAATAATAGGTGCAATATGCTTCTGAATTTCTTGATTAATAGTCAACTTTGTAACAAGAAAAGAATCTCTGATTTGACTTATTTGAAAAGTAGTAGATTCTTGAGCTGTATGCAAAGATCTGTCCAAAAGAGTAGATGCTTTTAGATGATTGAGCATGTCAGGATTTTGAATTGTCTTTTCAGCTGTTTCCAAATGATTGACAACATAGTTTTTGGATATAGGATATTCAACATCCTTCCATTTTGTATTCCAGACCTCTCTAAAGAACTCCTGCTTTTTCTTGGCATCTCTCTCTATCAACTTCTATTATCTCACATAGGTGGGCATATCTTCAGGGAAGAATAATTGATCTAGATCATCCTCAGGATCTAGAGTGACATTTAGATTTGATGTATCAACCTCTTCACCATCATTATATTCTGTCTCAAGGACAAATACTTTATCAGCAACTGGTTTTTGAACTATCTGCTGAACTTCATCTCCAGCTTCAGCATTTATGATAGAATC
Source organism: Apium graveolens (assembly GCF_009905375.1). Lineage (NCBI taxonomy): Eukaryota > Viridiplantae > Streptophyta > Magnoliopsida > Apiales > Apiaceae > Apium > Apium graveolens. The sequence goes on along the minus strand of NC_133647.1, from coordinate 92,801,799 downwards.
AGAAATTGGTGATGTATATGATCCAGCTGCTTCAGAAACTGCCATGAACTCCTCATCTTCAAGAATAGTAGACAGGTGAGGTGGAGCTTCAGTATTTATCTCCTAGACCTCAGTACTTGTGGAGTGCTTCGGTGACCCTCCTATGAATAGATCTTCATGAATTGACTGTTTTGCATCTGCATCTTCAGCAACAACATGGAGAATAACAGGTGATTGATTGATAGAGTGAGTGGGTTGTAGGAAAGTATCAGTACATAGACCTGCAGGGAGATTATCAGCACTTGGTACATCAGAGTCTAACCGAGGGACTACAGATTGTTGTTCAGCAACTGTTTCTTTTGTACTATGTGCACCTGCAAAATATAACAAGTAACACTTAATCTCTATATTCTTCTAAAGTAGTCTCACTACTCCTCACACCACACAGCTCATAACTTTCAATAGTTAGAGTTACCTCACAAGGATTATTAAATCCTGACTCTCATCTACCTCTCCTTTTTGCAGGAAGGATCCCGCCTCTCTTTAATGCTGTTTTTCTCTAAATCTTTTCTCTCATTCTCACATAAAAGGCTCAGATAATTTTGTTCTACAGAAATAAGAGGTGGCTAAACAAAGGTTGTTAGTGGTCATACAACTAGGGGTAGTCCATAAATAAAGGTCTAGATATAATCATATCAACAGGATTTATAACATGATAGATAAATGCTAGTGATAACAAAACACCCTAAAATACAAATTAAAATATAGCAGATAAAACTGATAAGTGCTACAAATTTATTGAAAATTGAACGAAGCAAAGTTTAAAAAGAGTTCTCACAATCATTATCAAGGTGCTCCTCTAGTTTGAGCAGATGATTTCTATTTCCTTGATTGTCTGGATTTCTTCCCAAACTTCCTGTTATTCTCTTCTATTTGATTCTGGAGTTATCTGTGGAATTCAAGTTCATCAGCTTCAGATAGATCTAGTTTTTCTTGTATTTCCAAAAGAGTCTCATTGCTAGAGAAACTCAATTGGTCATCCAGTTTGAAGAATCTTCTAACTCCCTTATCATCTATAAATTCCATCAGTCAATAAGGCCTTAAATGCACTCTTTTTCCTGTGAAGGGAATTGTAAGAGATCTTGGAAGTGCATTCTTGGCTTTATCACTCCTCAGATCTTCTATCTTCTTTAGAACCAACTTCTTTACAATTATATTGAAACTAAAGTTCTTCTTGAAGGATGAGAAGATCTTAATCAGTACATAACAGCTTTCCTCAAGAATCCTGTGAAGTGGCCATGTGATTTCTCTCCCTCCCTTGTACTTGAACATTAGCCTTTCAGGAAGATGTCTATGAGCATCAATCCCTCTTACTTCTTCCAATTCATCCAAGTAGAGGTTTATTTCAGAAAACTCCTTGATGTCACAGATGTATAAGAGATCTCCCTTGTTGACTGTAGGTTGAGATTTGGTTAGTGTCTTGGATCTAAACGTCAAAGGCTTCACTTTCTTGGTTTCTTTATTCTTTGTCTTCTTTGGCTTGTTAGAGATAGGTAATTGAATTTAGGAATTGACAAGCTTTCCACTCTATTGGCTCATCCTTGGGAATAATAGGCTCACCATGAAAGTTCTTTGTTGGATCCACCTTAAAGTCCTCATACACCACTGAGGGCATGGATGTTTGATGTTGTAGACTTTTTGGGAATATAGTCCTCCATTTCCTCATCACTAAAGTACAAATTTCTTTTGGAGTGAAGCTTGTATCTGAATTTTCTTTTCTGTGGAGATTCATTTTGCATTTGTTGATCTTGAGCTTCAGTAATAACAGGTGGTTTTTCAGAAATCTCAGTTGTAGATTTGACAGCTTGAAGTTTGGCCAAGATAGTAGCTTGCTCCTTCTTTTGTTTGAGCTTCTTAGCATCTAAAGTAGCCTGCTTCATTTCTTGCTTGATCCCTTCTTTTTCTTCCTTCTTAGCTTCTACAAACAGAGGGTGTCCAGCCACTACACAGATCTCTTTTCCATTAATGTAAATTTTGGCAATTCTCTTCTTTTGAACTGAATCAGATGGATCTTTGTAAAATGCAATTGACCTTGCCAAAAGCTTCTTTTCATCTGGCCTAGGTGTCTCAAACATAGGATCCACAGGGTTTTTCTAAACTTTGAATAGTTCCTTTTAGGCTTCAGAATTAGATTGGCTTTTAAAGATTTGATGCATGAAGTTTGGCTTTTTTCCAAGGTACCAATACTCATTTTATTCACTGGTAATTGTGTGACTTGTGACTCGTGATGAAAAGTCTTTTCTGGTTTTTGTATCTGACAAAATTTCTTTTGAATATCTGCATCAATCTTCTTCCATTTATCATCTAGCTCCTTCTCAGCTACTGCTACATCAATCTTTGTCAGTTTGTCATTTGATTCCAGTTTTGCTGCTGCTAGATTGATGAGATCAATGCTATCCATAGTTGGTGGATTAGTGAAATCAATTGCTAGCACAATTACTTTGTTGACTTGAATGTTGAGCAGTTTCTCCCCCTCACTTGATGAGCCTTTCTCCCCCTTTTTTGTTAGCATCAAGTTGTTGGGAAGAAGGGAGTTGTGCAACCACCAATTATTGGAGCAGAGCAGTCTGAGCTTCCTGATTAACAAGTATGTTGGCCACTGACTTCTCCATATTAGACAACCTAGAGTCTATGGCCTCAACCTTTCTGTTTAGATTAACTTCTTTCCTTAGCTTTTGAGCTATCTTAGTCATGGTGGTTCCTGGAAGTCTGGCATCCAACCTTGCCACAAAATCTTGTTTGACTTCAGAAATTTCTTGCTTCATTTGAACCACACTTTGACCGTATTGGAGAGCTTGAATCTTATGCAGTTGTAGAGCTTCAAGGGGTGCTGTGAGTAACCTTTTAGTGCTGGCAGTTGTGGATGCCTAAATTGTTGTTTGGGTGGCATGAATCAGCTTGAATAAGGTGTATTGGAGATATGAATATGAACACTCTTTAGTCAGCATCCAGGAAGGAATATCTGCATCTCCCCTTATGCTCATGCTGTCATTCTCCACATCTGCACCATCATTCCCAAAAGAGTCTTCAGCCAATTCAGGATCACTACCAGTTGTAGAAGGCATAACACTGATTGCATCCTTTGCCCTTTGTATTGAAGTAGTTGTATGCACTAGGTTCAGCATCCTCATTGCCCTATCCAGCTACAGTTTGATAAGCTGGAACAGGATGAGTAAATGTCTCAGCATCCAAGGATACAGAATCTATGAAAGCTTGATATTCTTGCTGAAATAGTCTCTCCCTTTCTGCATCACTGACATCCATTGACTCACTAACAATGGTGTATACCCTTATAACTCCTAATCCCTGCATTTCTCTCATGATCTCTTTTTTGTTGCATCAAGGTCTCCCCTTGGATCACCACCCTCACACCCTCACCTTCACCTTCTAAGGTAGAACTCCTCTCACTCTCTTTTGCCAGGATGGAATAAAATAGCCTTCATGAGTTTACTCTTTTCCTCTCCTTTTGCCTGGGAGCAACCTGGCCTCTCACTCATTTCACTCCCTTCCCTCAGTCCTAAGAGTTATTGTACAACTACTAACTCATCTACACTTGTAAAAATTGTTGAAATTTCAATGTGTGTAGAGAGAGTACCGACGGATGAGAAACATCAATCGGGGCAGTAGTTGGGATAATCAACGGATGACTACTGTTAGGCATATCCGTCGGGATACAGTCACTAACGGACGGATGGAAAATATCCACCAGAATAGAAGAAATGAATGAGTTTGGAGTGGAAATTATTGTGGACTCTATGTATATTGATGATAAATTGGGCACAGATGTCTCAACATTTCCTGAAAGAATTGGTAAGTGAGCCAATAAATTATCTAAAGGATGATGCTCACTTGCACTAGATTTTAGCTTCCCCAACAGAGTTAAAGAAGGGGAATCAGGAATTGATGTGTTGATCATATCCACATTCAGAGAATTTGTGAGAGAGTTTGGTGTTTGAGGTGCTTCTATTACTAAAGATTTTGGATGTGACTCCACATTTATTGGAGCCACGTCAAACTGACTTTGAGATGGTGCCGTGAATGATTCTTTAGCTTCAGTTTGCACTGTGTGTGTTCCCTTTGCATCCCCAAGGGTTTTAGATCTTTTCTTGCTGGCATAGGTTTGAGGTGAACTTGTGTCCCTTACCATTTTGGCATGTGCTCCTGGTTGGGAGCTTGTTTCAATAGTAACATCCTTTTGGGAGGATGAAACTAGAGTTGTGCTAATTTCCTTATTAACTATCACAGTTTGTTGGGAAACTGTGGTGTGGCTAGGCTTGGGTACACTTTCCTCACCAACCTTATCCTTAGGGTTTATTTGATTTTCACCCTGTCCCTCACCCAACTCACTCCCCTTCATACTCCCCTCTTGGTGTTTGGTAGTTTTTGCAACTGGTTTATTTTGAGAGAAACCAGAGGGGGCTTTCTTTGTTTTGGATTTTGAATTTTTTGTTTTCGTAGCTTGGGTAGGCATCTGTTGGGTCATTAACACAGATGCCATAGCTACACTTAAAGGCAAAGAAATTTGTGAGGTTGGAAGAGTAGAGACAGTGGTGCTTACCTCACTTACCTGAGGGCCCTCAATGATTGGAAAGTAGAAGAGGGGCACCTCTTTGTGGTGACTTGCTCTGTTCAGATCTGCAATTATTCTTCTTTCTTGAACCCAACAATCCAGTTTGTCGGTTGGGTTCTCAATAGAAATATTCTCAATAAGATGGTTAGCAAGAATCATAAGGAATGTAGCATAATAGACACTTTTACCTCTCTTATTAACTTCCCCTAACTTATAGCCTAATTCAAACATAACCATGTCAATGAAATTATGATAATTATCAGTAACTAACATATAAAGCATGTTAAGCATGGCAGTATTGACAGAATCAAAATTACTTATTTTACCAGAAAACACCTTGGTAACTACATCACACAAATAACTTCATTCCTTTTTAAGACCTAGCCTTCCGATCTAACTTAATTTAGAGGTAGGAAGTGCATAGCCAATAGAATTAAGCATGGTAACTAAATTAGCATCTGTGTGTGGAACAGTAGTAGTGTTTTCAAGAATATTAAAGCATGCTTGAATTATGTCACTGTTAATGCAGAATTGCTTACCTTTGAGTGTAAAAGTTATAGATTTGGCTGTAGACTGGTACGCAGCAGTGGTCCACATATCTTCTACAACTTCACAGTAGATGCTGGGTGATTCCAGTATAGCATAACTGAGTTTGCATCCCTTCACAAAGTCCATCATTTTATGAAAATCTTCAGACACTGGAATTTCCTTGTTCACAAGAGCTACGAAATTGTTCTTTTCATAGATGAATCCAGATTGAGACATGATTTTGACTACTGGTGCCATTGTCAAAGAGAGGAAATTTGCAGAGAGAAAGAGAGTATTTGCTTTGGAGAAGAAGAGAGTTAGTGCAATTGATTTGAGAATGTTAAAAGAAAAGGATGAAAATGAATTTTGCTTTTATACCATCTCAAAAATAAACTGTCAAAAGTAATAAAGTAAAATAAAGTAACCAATCAAAATAGCCCAAATTAGCCGTTTAAAATAAATAAACTTTCAAAATTCTGTCAGTTATCCGTCGTGATATACTTATAGACTGTAAGTATATCCGATGGATAATGTTCAGTGTTTTAACGGCTAAGATTGAGACAATTCGATGGATGAGAATAAGATAATTATCCGTCGGGTATAAAATAATCCAGAAAAGTAATTGATTTTTACTAGGCTATTTAACTTCGACGGATGATCAAGCTCGATGGATAATGAACATCCGTCGAGATGTAAATTTTGACTTAGCCAAAATTCCATCTATGATAGCAAAATCAATTAAATTTCTGGCTGCATTGCAACTTGCAAAATTATCAAAAATGATTTAAGAATAATTAAGCATACCTAGTTCACTTACCAACCTAGTAAAGGTGGATTCATCAAGTGGCTTGGAAAAGATATCTACAAGCTGTTTTTCACTTGGAACAAAATAAAATTCCAAAGTACCATTCATTACATGTTCCCTAATGAAGTGGTATTTGATGTCTATATGCTTTGTTCTTGAAAGCTGTAATGGATTTTCAGTGATGGCAATTGCACTTGTGTTATCACAGAAAATTGGAATTATGTCCACTTATAGACCATAGTCCAACAATTGGTTTTTCATCCATATAATCTGTGCACAGCAACTACCAACATCAATATATTCAGCTTCAGTTGTAGAAGTAGAGACTGAATTTTACTTTTTACTGAATCAGGACACCAGCTTGTTTCCTAGAAATTGACAGGTTCCTGTTGTACTATTCTATCAATTTTACAACCTGCATAATCTGCATCTGAATAACCAGTTAGATCAAAACCAGAATCTCTAGGGTACCAAATGCCAAGTTTTGGTGTTCCCTCGAGGTATCTGAAAATCCTCTTAATAGCTACTAAATGAGATTTTCTAGGATCAACCTAAAATCTAGTACAAAGAAAAGTAGAAAACATTATATCTGGCCTACTAGCTGTTAAGTACAGAAGTGAGTCAATCATGCCTCTATAGCTTGAAATATCCACAGACTTTTCACTAATGTTTAATTCAAGTTTAGTTGTAGTGGCCATGGGAGTTTTTACAGATGTGCAATCCATTATATCAAACTTCTTTAAAAGATCATAAATGTATTTGGTTTGACTAATGAATATTCCATCACTAACTTGCTTATCTTGTAAACCAAGAAAGTAAGTTAGTTCTCCCATCATGCTCATTTCATACTTACTTTGCATCAATTTGGTAAACTTTTTGTAAAGTTTTTCATCTGTAGAGCCATATATAATATCATCTGCATCAATTTTAAGAAGTATACTAGAGCCATTAACATTTCTAAAGAATAAAGTTTAATCAACAGTACCTCTTGTGAAGTGATTTTCTAAGAGAAACTTTGACAAAGTGTCATACCAGGCTCTAGGTGCTTGCTTCAATCCATAAAGTGTTTTCAAAAGATAGTAGACATATTCTGGAAAATTTGGATCTTCAAAACCAGGAGGGTGACTAACATACACTTCCTCCTCCAAATCTCCATTCAGAAAGGCACTTTTGACATCCATTTGATAGACTTTGAAATTAGCATGGGCTGCATAGGCTAAGAAAATTCTGATGAATTTAAGTCTTGCAACAGGAGCAAACGTTTCATCAAAATCTATTCCTTCTTGTTGACAATAGCCCTTAGCAACCAATCTAGCTTTGTTCCTGACCACTATGCCATTTTCACCCATCTTGTTTCTGAATACCCACTTGGTGTCAATTGGATTCTTTCCTTTAGGCTTGGGTACAAGCTTCCATACCTTGTTCCTTTCAAATTGGTTTAGCTCTTCTTACATAGCTAAAACCCAATCAGGATCCAACAAATCTTTTTCTACCTTCTTTGGTTCTTCCTTAGAAAGAAAGCTGCTATATAGGCATTCTTCTTGAGTTGCTTTCCTTGTTTGAACTCTAGAAGATGCATCACCAATAATGAGCTCAAATGGGTGATCTTTAGTCCATTTTCTTTCTTGAGGTAGATTAGCTCTAGATGAAGAGGCCTCATTGTTGTATTGATGAGTGACTGCGTTTTGATTATAAGAAACACCCCCTGAGTTTGTGAATCTTTGATTTGAGGAAGGGGTACTATTTGTAGGTGATATGTTTTGAATCTCAGCTTCTCTCATTGTTCTGACGGATGATGCACTTTGTATCTCGACGGATGAAGCTGATTGTCTACCGACGAATGAAGCAAATTGTCTACCGACGGATGAAGCAATTTGTCTACCGACGGATGGAGCATTCTGTAACTCGGCGGATGTTGAATTATGTGCTTCATTAGTTGTAGATTTTTCTTCATTATCCTTAGCTACTATTTCTTGATCACTTTCATCATTACTGTTATCACTAACCATCTCACATTATCAAATTTGAGGCTTTCATAGAAATCTCCATCTTGCAGTCCTTCAATCTTTTTATCATCAAACACAACATGTAATGATTCCATAAAAATGTTGGTTCTTAGATTGTAGACTCTATATGCTTTTCCAACAGCATATCCAACAAATATTCCTTCATCTGCTTTGGCATCAAACTTTCCATGTTGATTAGTTTGATTCTTTAAGATATAATATTTGCAGCCAAAGACATGAAGAAAATTTAGAGTTGGCTTCCTATTCTTGAACAACTGATAAGGGGTCATGTATTTGGCTTGATTAACCAAAGAGATATTCTGAGTGTAGTATGCAGTATTCACAGCTTCAGCCCAAAAGTATGTTGGTAACTTTAATTTTTCAAGCATTGTCCTTGCAGCTTCAATAAGAGATCTGTTTTTCCTTTCCACCGCTCCATTTTGCTGTGGAGTTCTAGCTGCAGAATACTCATGCATAATCCCATTCTCTTCACAAAATGATCTCATCACAGAATTCTTGAACTCAGTTCCATTGTCACTCCTGATTCTTCTTACTTTGAAATCAGGATGATTGTTGACTTGCCTTATGTGATTGATGATGATTTCACTAGCTTCATCTTTGGATTTTAGAAAATATGTCCAAGAGAACTTTGAGAAATCATCTACAATAACTAGGAAATATCTTTTCCTAGAGATTGACAACACATTAATTGGTCCAAACAAATCCATTTGTAGCAGTTGCAAAGGTTCTTCAATTATTGAATCAAGCTTCTTTCTGAATGATGCTTTAATCTGCTTTCCTTTCTGGCAGGCATCACACAATCCATCCTTAGTAAACTCCACTTGAGGAATACCTCTAACCAGTTCTTTCTTGACTAGCTCATTCATGATCTTGAAGTTTAGATGAGACAGTTTTTTATGCCATAGCCAACTTTCATCTTGACTTGCTTTGCTGAGAAGACAAGTTACTGATTCTGCATTTGATGAGTTGAAATCAGCTAGATACACATTTCCTTTTCTCACTCATGTGAGAACCACTTTGTTGCTCTTTTTGTTGGTCACAACACAGGCTTCTGAATTGAAAGTGACTAAGTTGCCCTTATCACAAAGCTGGTTGATACTCAACAAATTATGTTTGAGTCTATCCACTAGGGCAACCTCTTCAATGATGACATTATCCTTTGAAATCAAGCCATATCCCAGAGTATCACCCTTGCTGTCATCTCCAAAAGTAATACTTGGGCCAACCCTTTCCTTGAACTCAGTGAGTAGGGTAGAATCTCCAGTCATGTGCCTTGAGCAGCCACTATCCAGATACCAAAGATTCTTTTTCTTTTTAGCTTCTATTTTAACCTCAATCTTTTCTAATCTGTCATTTAATTGCTTGATAGACAGATGCCCAACATTAACTCTCTTTTCCCGCCTGACTTGACTTGATTCTCCTGGAACAAAGTTTTTAGAGACTAATCCATATTTCTCATTCAATTTAACTAACTTGGCTTTGCTAACTGGTTTGCTCACAGCCGACAGATGTGGCTCCTTGTCTCTCGACGGATAATCCTTTTGATTATCCGACGGATCATCCGTCGAGTCCACATCTGTAGACAGTCCTTCAACCAAATTCGACTCAAGTTTCTCTTTACTCTTTTTCCAGGCTGCATCACAAAAGGACTCAATACCTTGAACTTTGGTCATTTGAGAATGAACATCTCTAGATGATTTCCATGCCTTAATCACTTCTTGTTCTCGTTCAAGCTGCTTCTTTAAAATCTCTTCTTTCTTCAAGGACTTAGTTAATTCATCCTTAGAAATCTTACACTCAATTCTTAATTTCTCAAATTCAATAAACTGAGACTCTAGCACATTATTCCTCTCACTTAAAAACAAATTATTTTATTTAATTTTAGCATTTTCCTTAGTGAGGGACTTAAGTGTAACACGCAGGTGATACAATTCTGTAGACATGTCATTTATCACATCATTACACTCAGCTTTAGATAAATGTGCTAGGTTAGTGGTGATTACCTGATTGCTTGAAGAACTTGTCTCTGTTTCATCAGATTTGGTCATCAGGGCTAGATTGACATAGCTTGTTTCTTTATCTTCATCCAATCCATCTGCAGCCCAGTCATTCTCCTGTGTGATGAAAGTCATTTCCTTTTGTTTGAGTAACTCAAAGTATTTCTATTTATAATCAACAGGCTCAAACTTCTTTTTGCTAGAATTAGACTTTCTACATTCAATGGCAAAATGACCCGCCTAGCCACATTTGAAACACTTGAATTTTGATTTATCAACCTTGTTTCTGTTTGGATTGGATGCTCCAAAATTCTTCTTGAATTTGAGCTTGGAAAATCTCCTGGATAAGATTGCTAGATGTTCATCAATTTCATCCATGTCATCTTGGCTCAACTGATCTTCATTTTTAGCTACCAATCCTTTACCCTTGCTTTCACAGACCTTTGAAGTAGACTCAACAGCTTCTACCTTCATTTCTTTCTCCTTCTCTACCTCATCAACTAGTGCTATGGACCCTCCTTTCTTCCTTCCTTTCTCCATCCTTTCATCTTGCTCTATTTCAAGCTCATAGCTTTTCAGGATGCCATACAGTCTCTCCAAGTGAACTCCTTGTAATTTTGTGAATTTCTCAATGAGACTATCATTGGCTTCCACTCCTTTGGGAGAGATCTAAGGAACTTGAGGTTAGAGTCTTTTGTTTGATAAAGTCTTCCATGCAGTTTTAGAGCATTTAGTAGCTTTTGAAATCTACTAAATATATCAGTGAGTGACTCACTATCTTCACAGTAAAAATGCTCATATTGCTGAATCAGGAGCTGCATCTTGGTCTCCCTCACTTGCTCAGTACCATCATAAATAATCTATATTGTGTCCCAAACCTCTTTGCTTGTTTTATAGTTAATGATGTTGTCAAACATATTACCATCAACACCATTAAACAGAATGTTTATGGCCTTCTTATCTATCCTGACTTGTTCAATCTCAGGATCAGACCATTCATGCCTGGGTTTTGGGACTGATGGTTCATTGTCAGTTGCATCTCTTGTTAGGTCCCAATGTGTTTGTAGAAGGGGGGGTTGAATACAAACAATACCAAATAATCGAATTAAATGCGGAATAAAAATGTGAAACAAAATTCAAGTTAAATAAGAATATTATTAAACTTGAAAGGTGTTACAACAACTGTATCGATTACAAGGAATTAATCTCAAATTAATTATCACAAATTTAGAATAAATTCGACATGAACTTTTTCTATTTTTCCAATAATTAGAATCAAATGCTAAACGCGATTTGAGATTAAGTTCTAGGGATTTTGATCCGCTAGATAGTTACACAAGAACAAGATAATGATTTCTAGTGGTTTGGATTTAACTTTACTAGCTAGAAATTGTGATCTTGATTTTAGCAGAGAAGAGATGATGTATTTTTTAGCTTCTGCTTTTCTTTGTTCTTGAACTGTTTTTCGGATGAATGATTGACTTATGTTGCTTCTGTTGTTTAAATAATAAAACAACCACCTGATTTGTTGGCAAGACAATCCTTTTAGCTCAGCAAGATAATCCATTGAGCTAGCAAGACAATCTATTGAGGTAGCAAGACTTTCGGTGAGACTATTGATTGAACTAGCAAGACAATCAGAATGAACTGGAAAGACAATCCTCCTCCCAGTGTAACTTTCGGTATGACAATTGAAATGACTTGGCATAACAATCGGTATGACAATCCAGATTGTCATGCTAGTTCATTTTCAATTGTCTTGCTGATTTAAACTAATTTTAATCCAAAAACAATTCTGAAAAATCTTAATATTAATTCAGAATTAATTAATCAATTAATTCAATTAATAAATAAATTAATCTTTGCAGATATAATTTATTTTCATAATTAAATTATATGACTTAATTAATTAATAGAGAATTAATACTAATCTTGAGCAGAAACCATTCTTCTGAAAATCTTCTGATAATCACAGACAATTATGAATCAATTCCACCACTTCAATGTTGACACTCGATGTACTGTCTGGTTCATGAGTGACTAACTTCCGTGAAGTTTCTTCATGTCTTGACTTTGATAATTGATTTTCTTCAGATTAAATCCTTGTAATTAATGATACCCTGACGAGATCTCTGTCACTTGATTAAATCCACAATCTTGATTTGGATCACTGAGGCTTGATCAATTTCTTGAGCTTCTTCCAGTGAATTAACTCCTCAAGTCTGTAGATGAACCTTGTTTCTGAATCCTCTGACAGATGTTACTTGGCGAGATCTCTTTGACGGTAGATCCACTATTTACTTATTACATTCTTATTTGAGTTGAGTTAAATCCTCGAATATACAAATAGGCTATGACATATGCCTTACAATCTCCCCCTATTTGTTTGTTAGACAATAACACACAAATACCTAGAGGATAACTCAACTAACAAATAAGAAAAAGATATAAACAGAAATGCAAAGTAAATAGCAGAAAAGTTCTGGATGACATTTAACCTTTTCCAGATTCCAAGTAGATATTCCTCTAGACTGAACATATCTTCAAGTAGTTTCATCTTCATTTGTACAACCACATTTCCTGTTGAGAAGCCCATATCTCTCTTGTTTCTCCCCCTATGAGAATCACTAATTAAAGAAGATCACCTTCGTTCACCACCTCTCCCGTACAATAGGATCCGCAGATAAAAACCAATGGTACTCCCCTAACAGCTTCTTCCCTTACTAGAAAATCACCTTGTGTTTACCACCTCTCCCGTACAACAGGATCCGTAGTTACAAACAATAATGGTGTGGTGTAGTGTACATGTAGGATCTTTTTCTTCCTCCCTGCTATTTCTCCCCCTTAGTTGAGGAATCCTCCAAACTATTACTTAAGCTTTTATCTCCCCCTTAGTGAAGGAATGTATGCCGTCGTCTGAAGGAGTTCCCATATTTCACTTGGTTGGAAAAGAAATAACAAGTAGTTTCATCTTTCTTCCTCACTGTGAGTGTGTGATTCTGTTTAGTGTACCTCACATGTGTTTCACTCTTCTCTCCACTCGTGTTTACACTCATTCTCACAAGTGTATCACTCTTCTCTCATAGCTCCAACATTCAGCTGTACCTGCAAGGAAAATCACCTTAGCCATCCTTAAAGAGGTAAAAGGTGGTGCAATGGGAGTTCGCAAATCCCCATCCTTGTTAAACTCATCAGATGAAACTGAGTCATAATCTACAAGTTGCTAGTTTACCTTTTAGGGTTCCAGATTTGAATTCAACGAATTTAGCATAAAGATCAAAGTTCCCTTCTAATGTCTGTGAAGACATTTCCTTATGACTCATCAGGTAATATCTGAATCATTGTCAACAAGTTGCCGATCTGCACCAATGTCTGATCCACTATCCGCAGATGCATCCAGGGGATTTAAGCCTGAGGAGGTAGACACTGACCACTGACATATGGCTTTTGGATCAGTATCCTCTCCTAACACCTGTAAAGGCAATTGGTCCATTAACGAACCTTGAACAATCGAATCTGACCTTAAAATGGTCGAAACTCTTGTTTCCGTCAATTCATCCTTTGTGTGTGACCTCTCCTTGTGCATCAAGAATTGTTTATGTTTGAAGTGGTGATACTACATCGGATACCTTGGCCGACAGGCAAATTTCAATAGACGCACCCTGTTGAGAGAATGAATCTAGTAACTGTTTTTGTGCCTTTACAGCCATTACATATTTTTGAGAAGATGTATGGGGGCTAGCAGTTGTCTCAGTTTAAATACTACTCATCTATGTAGGAGACAGAGCTACTGGGTTGACTACAGAACCTTCCTTATGTGGTGCACTAAGGCACTATCTCCCTCACGCTCATTCATACTACATTTAGTGATAAGAGAGTGTTGGTTGGTTCTGTTTCTGTGTTTGTCTTTACAGTCTGGGATAGACGTTGTGAGTTTTCAACCTCATGACTGTCAATAAAAGAAAGCCATTGGAGACTAAACTTGTATCATAGAACATAGGGCAATATAGAGAGATAAAATGTACTTAAGATCTATAATGAATGAAAATTATACATTTAATCTTTTGAGAGTAATAATGTTCAATAGTGATTTTAAAAGATTTTACATGAAATAAGAAATCACTAATGTAGAAAGAAGTTTGATTTACTCCTAAAACTCACTGCACATATTAAACAATATGATTGTGCCTAGTGATTAGAGAGTTATAAATATGACGATTACTTGAGTAGTACACTAGTTCATACCAACCTGAAGTGAGATTGTGAAGAAGAGATTGCATAGTCCAATAGATCTGCAACTGCAAAGTCCATAAACTGAGGTGCATTGACTTCCTCTTTTGACTCACCAACCAGGAGTACACTTGTACACATCTTACTAGAGTCCAATTCCAAGTGTAATGTGCATCAGGTGCCTAATATGTCGTAATATTCTCAAGTCTCGTCACTGGTGCTATATGTTAGATACTGCTTCCTGATAATAACCTAGCACAATATACAAATTTTCAATGAGAACATTCCCAGCTTGCAAACAGCCATATCCCTCAGATAAACCTTTGCTGTTATCTCCAAAGGTAACCAGTGGGCCAGCTTTCTCAATCTACATTTGATAGCAGGGCTCTATCTCCGGTCATATGTCTTGATGATTCACTGTCAAGAATCCACACTCTCGGTTTCACCTGTTTAATGCCCTGCACTACAAATGGATTAGACCTTCTTCGGAACCCAAGCTTGGTTGGGTCCGGCATACTTGTAGAACTGTCCTTTGTCAGGCAAAACAACATTTTTAATTTTAATTGTCTCAACTTTCTCACTGACTGAACATTTGACCTTGTAAACAGCCTTAACAAATTTCTGTTTAGGCTTAGGCTCAAATGTCTCCTTTCTAGCCTTAGAAGGACTAGCAGTCTTAGACCTATCATGCTTTCTATTATTCACATGCTGACGAGGAGTAGTCTTATCACTAGAAACATGCTTACCATTAAAATAAGCATACATCAATTTAAAAGCACAAGACATACAATTAGCAACACTACATGCTTTATGAGAGTGATTAATAGTAGGCAATTTATGCATGGTAGACATGGCATTTTTGTTATCCAACTCATGTGTGTCTGAGTTAGTCTTAGTTGCTTTCACAACTTTGACTGGAACTTTCGACTCACTTGACTTGGAAACAATCTTCTCATTAGCATGATCCTCATCACATATTTTTTCTTGAATAACAGAAGAGGTCGCATCAAATGGTTCAGCAATTGATGGCTTATAGAGGGGTTCATCAACACCCTTAAGCACATGTGGTACTTCCCTCCCTTTAGCACAGACATGAGGAGGGGAGTTTATGCCTAATTCTCCAATAGCAATACTGTAATCATAACCTATTCCAGATGTTTTATTAACAGCTTGCTTACTGTAGAACTCTTTAGCCTTCGAACAAGAATTGAAGTAGGCTCTAACCTTAGTCTCAAGACCGGTGATCTTGTCTTTGAGAATAGTTTCGAGTTTTCTATAACAGTCAACTCTATTCTCTAGAAAAGATACTTGTTCTTTTAATTTGTCTTGATTAATGTGCACAAGTCTTAATTCATTGATCTCTTTCTCGAGGTCTGTGATCTGTAAACTTAACAGTTCATTATCACGACGTGCACAATCTAAGTTACCTCTTAGATGATAAACCATTTCAGCATCAGAAAGTTTTACCTCTATTCTTGACGATGAAGCTTTTCCATCAATAGCCATAAGAGCAAGATTTCCTTCTTCTTCATCTTCACTGTCAGTATCATCCCAGTTTCTTCCCTTTGCCAGATAAGCCCTTTCAGAGTTCTTTCTTACTTGCTTTGGCTTCCTACATTCTGTGGCAAAGTGTCCCAACTCATTGCAGTTATAGCATGTAATGGTGCTCCGATCAACCATCCCTATTTTGTATCCACCACTGCTGGTGTTAGAGGATGAAGATCCACCTCTCTGGAATTTGTTGTAGTTGGACTTGTACTTAAGCTTGGGATTCCTCTTGAATATGACATGGGAGAATCTCTTGACAATTTGGGCCATTGACTCATCTTCCAATTGCTCCAGCTCTTCCAAGGAATAAAAATCATCACTTGATTTATTTATAGTAGGAGGATCATATTCTACTACTAACATATTTTCCTCAGCCTTGGAACACTGTACCATTCTCTCCAATTGTTGAGATTGCTGTTGTTGTTGACCTTCAGCTACAAGTGCAGTAGATGTGCTGACCATTCTATCCTTCCCGTAGACTTCCTTCTGTTGAATCTGCTCCAACTCATAGGTTTTTAACACTCCATAGAGCATGTCCAAAGAAATCTCACTCAGATCTCTAGCTTCTCTAATGGCAGTGATTCTATGTTCAGGATGAGTTGGCAGTGTTAAAAGGAACTTTTTGTTGACCTCCCTGATTGAATAAAATTTTCCATTGATGTTCAGGTTGTTGATCAACGCATTGTGCCTCTCAAACACTTCAGTAATTCCTTCTCCTGGATTTGATTTGAAATGTTCATACTCAGAGGTTAGGATCTCCAACTTGTTCTCCCTAACTTCCTCTGTGCCTTCATTGATCACCTCAATAGTTTCCCACATGTGTTTGGAATTTTTACAGTTCATCACATGTCTGTTCATCAAGGGATCAAGGGAATCAATTAAAATTAATTGAAGGCTGGCATCCAAGGAGGCTTCTTCCTTTTCATCAGGAGTAAAATCTTCAGGATCTTTAGGATAGGTTCTGGCTTTGGTGATCACAACATCATCTACTATCACCTCCGGTTCAATAACCATCGGAGTTTTTATCCCCTTGTTTAACAAGTTTGAATATTTGGGATTTGCCACTTGTAAAAATAAGAGCATCTTTTTCTTCCACATAATATAATTCTCTTTATCAAATTGTGGAATTTTAACAGTTCCAACTTTTTGTGAAGTCATTATGAATTTTTGAATGAATAAAAATTCAAGGAGTTGAAAAATCACAAAAGTCTAGGATCTTGATTTGTTCGTTAATCAGAAGGCTCTGATACCAATTGTTAGGTCCCAATGTGTTTGTAGAAGGGGGGTTGAATACAAACAATACCAAATAATCGAATTAAATGCGGAATAAAAATGTGAAACAAAATTCAAATTAAATAAGAATATTATTAAACTTGAAAGGTGTTACAACAACTGTATCGATTACAAGGAATTAATCTCAAATTAATTATCACAAATTTAGAATAAATTCGACATAAACTTTTTCTATTTTTGCAATAATTAGAATCAAATGCTAAACGCGATTTGAGATTAAGTTCTAGGGATTTTGATCCACTAGATAGTTACACAAGAACAAGATAATGATTTCTAGTGGTTTGGATTTAACTTTACTAGCTAGAAATTGTGATCTTGATTTTAGCAGAGAAGAGATGATATATTTTTCAGCTTCTGCTTTTCTTTGTTCTTGAACTGTTTTTCGGATGAATGATTGACTTATGTTGCTTCTATTGTTTAAATAATAAAACAACCACCTGATTTGTCGGCAAGACAATCCTTTTAGCTCAGCAAGACAATCCATTGAGCTAGCAAGACAATCCATTGAGCTAGCAAGACTTTCGGTGAGACTATTGATTGAACTAGCAAGACAATCAGAATGAACTGGCAAGACAATCCTCCTCCCAGTGTAAATTTCGGTATGATAATTGAAATGACTTGGCATGACAATCGGTATGACAATCCAGATTGTCATGCTAGTTCATTTTCAATTGTCTTGCTGATTTAAACTGATTTTAATCCAAAAACAATTCTGAAAAATCTTAATATTAATTCAGAATTAATTAATCAATTAATTCAATTAATAAATAAATTAATATTTGCAGATATAATTTATTTTCTTAATTAAATTATATGACTTAATTAATTAATAGAGAATTAATACTAATCTTGAGCAGAAACCATTCTTCTGAAAATCTTCTGATAATCACAGTCAATTATGAATCAATTCCACCACTTCAATGTTGACACTCGATGTACTGTCTGGTTCATGAGTGACTAACTTCCGTGACGTTTCTTCATGTCTTGACTTTGATAATTGATTTTCTTCAGATTAAATCCTTGTAATTAATGATACCCTGACGAGATCTCTGTCACTTGATTAAATCCACAATCTTGATTTACATCACTGAGGCTTGATCAATTTCTTGAGCTTCTTCCAGTGAATTAACTCCTCAAGTCTGTAGATGAACCTTGTTTCTGAATCCTCTGACAGATGTTACTTGGCGAGATCTCTTTGACGGTAGATCCACTATTTACTTATTACATTCTTATTTGAGTTGAGTTAAATCCTCGAATATACAAATAGGCTATGACATATGCCTTACAGCTCTCATTGGTTCATTGGTACGATTCCTGCCATAGTATATTTTTTATCTGCTCTTAGGTCAACCTGAACCTCCTCCCAGATTCCAGAAAATACATAATCGTTTCTCCAACTAGATCAATGACTATTTGTACTGACATAATCTTTTGCACATCTTCAAGCATCATATTATCTCTAATTTCTATTCGATTTCCATGCTTCATTAGAATCAAAGCATCAGCCACCAATGAATCAACACCTAACCTTCCCTGACCACTTATGACTCCAAGTCTTCTAGCATGAGAACTCTCACTGTAAATCTTCTTTAATATTTCAGAAGAATCTCTTCTAGGTGCAGGCTTTTTGCTTCCCTATAGCAACTTCCTGTTCTCTTGAAAAGTAAGCTCTGACATATCATAATTTATGTTGTCAGAATCATGATTTGTTGTCTCAGCTTGAATTGGGTTTGTAGGATCAACAACTGGAGTAGTATCAGAGAATATGAATGGTTGAACATCAGCATTTGTCTATTCATTAACTTGAGCATTGTCAGAGGTTGATTTCAGTTTATCATCCCAATTAGCTCCATAAATCTTTCTTCTTTGATGAGCTTGACTAATTTCTTCTTCTTCTACTCTTTCTTCAGTAGCAAAAGCTTGAGCTACTATATAGACTGGATCTATCAGTATTTGAGGTTTGGATGCTTTAGATACAGATTTCCTCTTGATAGCTTCAACTTTAGGCTTTGGCTTAGAATTCTCTCCCATCTTCTCTTTACCCTTATGTCTCATGTCAACATTTAAGATTTCTTGGGACCTGAGAGATTTTTCATCATCTGTTTGACTCACCTCCCTTATAACTACCCCTTTGGTTGGTCTGTTTGAAGGATCATCTTCATAAGGTAATTGAGAGATAGCATCATCGGTATTTGATGTCCTTATGGATTTGAATTCTTCCTCCAATTGCCTAATCTGTTCAAGATCAACTCCAGGATTTTCTTTCTCAAAGATTCTTCTACTCACCTCAGAATCAAATGCTTGAATCTATGGGTCCTTGTAGAAAAGAGTTGTTTTCCTTCCTTTTACTTTCAGATTTTATAGATACTAACTTGCTTCTACACCAGCTTTTATCTCTAGAATGCCTTGGTCTTCATCAATATTTGTGACTTTTAGAAGTTATTGAGTTGTAGTAGTAGTCACAGTCAATTCTCTTCATTGTACTCTCCTTTAACTCTTCCTAATCTATCCACCTTGTCTAGCTTGAGACCTAGTGGCTTTTGATGAACCACTAGTCCCCACTAGCTCTTCATCTCTCCTTTTTACAAACTCCTTTCTTCCCCCCTTATTACCTCTATCAGGATTTTCATCATCGGCATCTTTCAATGTTAGCTGCTTGCATTTAGATTTATCAATTTTCTCCTCCTTTTTGGCATTATTACCAAGCAGAATGGAAAGAATCAGCTCCATTGAATATTTTACCTCAGTTAGTTTCCCAGACATTAGCTTCTGATTTTCCTCAAATCTAGCTTGATTGGCTTCAATTTGAGTCTGTCTTTCAATAATAGGTGCAATCTGCTTCTAAATTTCTTGATTAATAGTAAGCTCTGTAACAAGAATAGAATCTCTGATTTTATTGATTTGAAAAGTAGTAGATTTTTGAGCTGTATGTAAAGATCTGACCAGAAGAGTAGATGCTTTTAGATGATTAAGCATGTCAGGATTCTGAATTATCCTTTCAGCTGTTTCCAAATGATTGACAACATAGTTCTCGGATATAGGATATTCAACATCCTTCTATTTTATATTCCAGACCTCATCAAAGAACTCCTGCTTTTTCTTGGCATCTCTCTCTGTCAACTTCTATTGCCTCACATGGGTGGGCATATCTTCAGGGAAGAATAATTGATCTAGATCATCCTTAGGATCTAGAGTGAGATTTAGATTTGAAGTATCAACCTCTTCACCATCATTAGATTCTGTCTCATGGATAGATACTTCATCAGCAACTGGTTTTTGAACTATCTGCTGAACTTCATGTCCAGCTTCAGCATTTATGATAGAATCAGAAATTGGTGATATATGTGATCCAGCTGCTTCAGAAACTGCCATGTCATCGGCATTTAACTCCACATCTTCAAGAATAGTAGACAGGTGAGGTGGACCTTCAGAATTTATCTCCAAGACCTCAGTACTTGTGGAGTGCTGCGGTGACCCTTTTATGAATATATCTTCATGAATGGACTGTTGTGCATCTGCATCTTCAGCAATAACAGGGAGAATAATAATTGATTGATTGATAGAGTGAGTGGGATGTAGGAAAGTATCATTACATAGACCTGCAGGGAGATTATCAGCCCTTGGTACATCAGAGTCTAACTGAGGCACTATAGACTGTTGTTCAACAGCTGTTTCTTTTGTACTCTGTGCACCAGCAAAATATATCAAGTAACACTTAATCTCTATATTCTTTTAAAGTAGTCTCACTACTCCTCACACCACACAGCTCATAACTTTCAATAGTTAGAGTTACCTCACAAGAATTACTAAATCCTGACTCTCATCTACCTCTCCTTTTTCCAGTAAGTATCCCGCCT
Organism: Apium graveolens; assembly: GCF_009905375.1. NCBI lineage: Eukaryota > Viridiplantae > Streptophyta > Magnoliopsida > Apiales > Apiaceae > Apium > Apium graveolens. The sequence goes on along the minus strand of NC_133647.1, from coordinate 92,780,905 downwards.
CTCTTTAATGTTGTTTTTCTCTAAATCTTTTCTCTCATTCTCACAAAAAAGGCTCAGATAAATTTATCCTACAAAAATAAGAGGTGGCTAAACAAAGGTTGTTAGTGGTCATATAACTAGAGGTAGTCCTTAAATAAAGGTGTAGATATAATCATACCAATAGGATTTATAACATGATAGATAAATGTTGATAATACAAAATCAGTATTTAATATAAATGCTGCTAAGGTGGAATCAGTATTTATACCTTGTAATTCTGAAGACTTAGCTGGTTTGAAGACATCCAATTGAGGTACTGATACGATATCAGTAGATGGTGGTGATGGATGGATCCTGCCTTCAGCATCTATAACCAATAGCACTACTTCAGGAGTAAAGCCTTCATTGCAACTTTGATGCAATGGTTCTTGAGGGGATGGAGATTCAGGAGTTGTTGGATGACTTTGACATTCAGGTTCTTCTGTACTCCTCTCCTCATATTCAGATTATAATTCTTGTGCTGCTTCAAGTTTGAAACCAGCTTTATACTTTGAAGTATGCTTCTTAATAGAGTGATAAATAACATTAATCTTTGCAATTTTAGCTTTGATCTTAGCAGATTCATCATTATTCCATTGTTGAATGGACTTTTCAGCAAGAGGCTCTATTTCTTCAATATGTGTTGCACTACTTTGAAGAACAGGTTCTTGTTTGATAGGATCAAAATTTGTGGTAATTGCTTTATCCCTTTGAGATACAGGTTCTTGTGTGCTTAATCCAGGGAAAAGACCTTCCCTTTGCAGCTTCTTGACACATTCTTCTACTTGCTCATGAGTTATTTCCCTCACCCTTTTCCTTGGCTACTTCACTAGAGAATCAGACATTTCCACAGGTTCATCAGGATTTGTCTGGAAATCAGGATTTGGAGTAGATGCACTATGTGTCTCCTCAACAATTTCTTTCTTAATCTTGAGCAGATTTTGAACGTAGTAGGATTTGGCCAGCTTTCTTTTCCTTGGCCTTGGGCTTGTACCAGTTTTATCAGTATTTCTGGCACTTTAAAAAGCATCAGTAGTTGTGCCCTCATCAATTGGTAGAACAACTGGTCTTGGAGAAGAATCAGAATTTAAGCTTGAAAATTTTGAAGATAAGGTATTATTATCCTTATCATCATCTGATTCTAATCCTGCAAGCACAATCTTCCTTCTTACAGATTCTGAAGGTTTAGAAGATTGAGGAACTTGTGTTACATCAACTTTTAATTTGGATACATCAGTATTTGTAGCAGCTGATCTCCTACCCTCCCGGGGTTTGTCAACTAGAGCCTCAAACCTGGAAGCCAGCTTAAATTTCTTCCTTTTTACAACAGGTGTCTTTTAAGAGGCACCTGAGGTGGTTTGTGTTTGTGTTTGGGTTGTTGTACTGGGATGAGCTACAGGGGGGTTCTGAATGGTGATTTTCTACAGCTAAGCACTCTGCTTGTTGGGAAAATCATAAGTCACAGGGAGCCTTGCAATGAGCAAGTTATTAGCAACTAATGACAACCTCAAAGGAACTAAATCCTCTTTCTTTTCAACTAGCATAATACACAGTCTTCTTATCAGTAGTTAATCTATCACCTATAAAAGATAAAACTACTCTACCAAAGTCATAATTTGCCCCACGGATTAGAGAGTACCTTATTTGTTGTGTCATGATAGGAAGAGCATCAAAGTTGGAAGATTGTTTGTTGAAAGCCTTTGTGATGCAATCAAAAAATAAATTTCATTCCTTCCTGAGCCCATTTCTCTCAATTGACCAAGGTTCTTCAAGTCCTTGTCATAGCCTATCTCATTGAAAAACCTCCTCATTTCAGCATCTCCCGTAAAAGTAGAGTAGAGTCATGAGCAGGCAACTGTAATGCATCCCTTACAGTTTGAGGAGTTACAATCCTTGTCTTATTGTCAAACTCAAACACCAGATTTGGAGTCCCATTGGCACCTCCATCATCATAAACACCAGTTTTCCAGATAGTTAGTACCTGGTCACCTGAGATTATGGGTGGAGCTGTGAGAGCAAGCCCAATCTCACTGGATCTCAAAATGTCCTGAAATATATGAAAATTAATATTGTCACTATTGTTGTCCAGTATAGCCGAGTAATTGTTAGTAACAAACTTGGCACCACCATAATTGAAAGGTTTAGAAGCAGGTGGTGAAGTCATTGTGAATTGGAAAGAAAAAGTTTCGAGAAGAAATTAGGGTTTCAGAGTTTACGGGTGAAAGAGAGAGTGAATTAACAGAGAAGGAGATAAATTTGAAATCAGAAATTTATTTTGTTTAACAAATCACTCCACAAACTCAGAAACGTTTTAGTTTAGTGGGACACATGGCAGCCTGCTATTGACTATAAAAACAATCATGTAAACGTGTAGTAAAGGTAGTTACTGTGCGCACGGTTTCCCAGAATAATGGTTTGTGTATACTCAAATATTTTTACATATCCTCACGCCATCAATAACAACTTTAATCATGCATAATTACCCACTTGCATATTACTTCACCACTATAATTAAAATACTGATTATAACAATATTAGAATAAATTCAAAAATTATCGTCGGAATATAATGATCAATCATAGTATGACAAATATCAGTATTTAATCAACCACTATCAGGATTTATCAGTCAACACAAGTTTGTCCAATATTAGAGCGTATACAGATAATCAGAGTTTAATATATAGCTACTGGCTGGGATTAATAGAAGCTAATTACATACTTTCATGGCATCAGAGTTTAACACTATAATTAGTATTTAATAAGTACCGATACATAATAAGAAGACACCACACTCTAATTATCCTCCAAATTATCAGAGTTTTTGAAATGTCCTGATATCATTCCTAATTCATTCACCAATCTTGTAAAGGTAGCTTCACAGAGAGGCTTGGTGAATATATCTGCTAATTCCTGATATGTTGGAACAAAAATCAATTCTACTATACCTTCCATCACATGCTCCCTCATGAAATGGTACCTAATATTGATGTGTTTAGTCATTGAATGTTGTACTGGATTTCCTTTCATTGTAATAGCACTTTAATTATCACAATATATAGGAATTGCAGAATACTCTAACCCATGATCCATTAACTAATTCTTGATCCATAGAATTTCAGCACAACAGCTTCCTATAGCAATATATTAATCTTCTGCAGTTGATATGGAAATTGACTTTTGTTTCTTGCTAAACCAAGAAACCAACCTTCCATCAAGAAATTGGAAGCTTCTAGAAGTGCTTTTCCTGTCTATTTTACATCCTGCAAAATCAGCATCCAAGTATCCAATTAGCTTAAAGTCTGAATCTCTTGGATACCATAATTCAAGATTTATGGTGTTTTTGAGATATTTAAAAATTCTTTTCACAACTAATAGACGTGTTTCCCTTGGATCATCTTGGAACCTTGTACAGAGATAGGTAGCATACATTATATCAGGTCTACTAGCAGTCAAAAATAGGAGTGAGCCAATCATACCTCTGTAGTTAGTTATATCTACTGATGAACTAGTATTTAAATCTAACTTGGTTACCGTGGCCATTGGAGTTGTTGCAGTTGAACTGTCTTGCATTCCAAATCTTTTGAGCAAATTCCTGGTGTATTTGGATTGATTTATGAAGATCCCTTCATCAGTCTGTTTTACTTGTAAACCTAGAAAATAACTCAATTCTCCCATCATACTTATTTGATATCTTGACTCCATTAGCTTTACAAACCTCTCACAGAGTTTATCATTAGTAGAACCAAAAATGATATCATCAACATATATCTGTACTAATAACAAGTCCTTACCATGGTATTTATAAAATAAATTTTTGTCAATTGTACCTCATGTGAAACCACTTTCTAATATAAATAGAGCAAGTGTTTTATACCGGGCCCTTGGAACTTGTTTTAGTCCATAGAGTGTTTATCCAGTTTATAGACATGATCAAGATATTTTAGATCAATTAACCCTGGAGGCTGTTCAACATAAACTTCCTCTTCAAATTAACCATTCAGAAATACGCTTTTCACATCCATTTAGAACACTTTAAACTTCATGTGTGCAGCATAGGCTAGAAAATTCTGATTGCCTCAAGCCTTACAACTGGAGCAAAAGTCTCATCATAATCAATGCCTTCTTGCTGTGAAAAGGCCTTTACAGCCAGTCTTGATTTATTTCTTGTAATGATGCCCTCACTATCAGTTTTGTTTCTGAACACCCACTTTGTACCAACAACTGATCTGTTCTTTGGTCTTGGCACAAGAGTCCAACCTTTGTTTCTTTCAAATTCATTAAGCTCCTCTTACATTGCTGTAACCCGGACAACATCTTGAAGAGCTTCTTCCACTTTCTTTGGTTCAGTTTGAGATAGAAAAGAATGGTAGAGATATTCAATTTGAGTGGCTTTTCTGGTTTTTACACCACTATCAGGATTTCCAATGATCAAGTCAAATGTGTGTGCCTTAGACCATTTTCTTGCGGATGGGAGTTGACTACTTAAAGCACAACCTCCCCTTGATCCATGAACTCTCTAGTATCTCTTTGACTTATACCACTATCATTTCCTGATGCTCCCCCTGAATCAGTATTTCCAGTGCTATTAGTATTTGATCCATCAGTATTTGAGGAATCATAGTCTAATGAAATATTTACTAATGTTCCTTGAGTTGAATCACTTACAGAAGACTATGGATGTAAATCATGTTGCTCCCCCTCAACATGTGCTTCAGTACTTGCAGAATTTCCACTGACATGTGGATCATCATAGTTTAGAGTGAAATCAGGATTTACTGTATCGGGATTTGTCAGTATATTAGGATTTAACTGTTCAGCATATGGTACTTCATTATCAAATCTCAGCTCATCATGGTCATCTGCATCTTCTAGATCTGTGATTTTCTTATCATCAAAAGATACATGTATAGATTCCAGGAAGGATCCCGCCTCTCTTTAATGTTGTTTTTCTCTAAATCTTTTCTCTCATTCTCACATAAAAGGCTCAGATAATTTTGTCCTACAGAATTAAGAGGTGGCTAAAAAAAGGTTGTTAGTGGTCATACAACTAAAGGTAGTCCTTAAATAAAGGTCTAGATATAATCATACCAACAGGATTTATAATATGATAGATAAATGCCAATGATAACAAAACACCCTAAAAATACAAATTAAAATATAGTAGATAAAACTGATAAGTGCTACAAATTTATTGAAAATTGAACAAAGCAAAGTGTACAAAGAGTTCTCACAATCATTATCAAGGTGCTCCTCTAGTCTGAGCAGATGATTTCTATTTCCTTGATTCTCTGGATTTCTTTCCAAGCTTCATGTTATTCTCTTCTATTTGATTCTGGAGTTATCTATGGAATTCAAGTTCATCAGCTTCAGATAGATCTAGCTTTTCTTGTATTTCCAAAAGAGTCTCATTCCTAGAGAAACTCAATTGGTCATCCAGTCTGAAGAATCTTCTAACTCCCTTATCATCTATGAATTCCATCAGCCAATAAGGCCTTAAATGCACTCTTTTTCATGTGAAGGGAATTGTAAGAGATCTTGGAAGTGCATTCTTGGCTTTATCACTCCTTAGATCTTCTATCTTCTTTAGAACCAACTTCTTTACAATTATATTGAAACCAAAGTTCTTCTTGAAGGATGAGAAGAACTTAATCAGTACAGAGCAGCTTTCCTGAAGAATCCTGTGAAGTGGCCATCTGATTTCTCTCCCTCCCTTGTACTTGAACACTAGCTTTCTGGAAGATATCTATGAGCATCAATCCCTCTTACTTCTTCATATTCATCCAAGTAGAGGTTTATTTTAGAAAACTCCTTGATGTCACAGATGTATAAGAGATCTCCCTTGTAGACTGTAGGTTGAGATTTGGTTAGGGTCTTGGATCTAAAAGTCAAAGGCTTCACTTTCTTGGTTTCTTTATTCTTTGTCTTCTTTGGCTTGTTGGATATAGGTAAATTGAATTCAGGAATTGATAAGCTTTCCCAGTCTATTGGCTCATCCTTGGGAATAATAGGTTCACCATGAAAATTCTTTGTTGGATCCACCTTAAAGTCCTCATACACCACTGAGGGCATGGATATTTGAGTTGATGTTGTAGACTTTTTGGGAATGTAGTCCTCCATTTCCTCATCACTAAAGTACAATTTTCTTTTGGAGTGAAGCTTGTATCTGAATTTTCTTTTCTGTGGAGATTCATTTTGCATTTGTTGATCTTGAGCTTCAGGAATCACATGTGGTTTTTCAGAAATCTCAGTTGTAGATTTGACAGCTTGAAGTTTGGCCAAGATAGCAGCTTGCTCCTTCTTTTGTTTGAGCTTCTTAGCATCTCAAGCAGCCTGTTTTTTTTCTTGCTTGATCCCTTCTTTTTCTTCCTTCTTAGCTTCTACAAACAGAGGGTGTCCAGCCACCACACAGATCACTTTTCCATTTCTGTAAATTTTGGGAATTCTTTTCTTTTGAACTGAATCAAATGGATCTTCGTAAAATGTAATTGACCTTGCCAACAGCTTCTTTTCATCTGGCCTAGGTGTCTCAAACATAGGATCCACAGGGTTTTTGTAAACTTTGAATAGTTCCTTTTAGGCTTCAGAATTAGATTGGCTTTTGAAGATTTGATGCATGAAGTTTGGCTTTTTTCCAAGTTACCAAGACTCATTTCATTCACTGGTATTTGTGTGACTTGTGAGTGGTGATGAAAAGTCTTGTCTGGTTTTTGTATCTGATAAAATTTCTTTTGAATATCTGCATCAATCTTCTTCCATTTATCATCTAGCTCCTTCTCAGCTACTGCTACATCAATCTTTGTCAGTTTATCATTTGATTCCAGTTTTGCTGCTACTGGATTGATGAGATCAATGTTATCCATAGTTGGTGCCTTAGTGAAAGCAATTGCTAGCACAATTACTTTGATGACTTGAATGTTGAGCAGTTTCTCCCCCTCACTTGATGAGCCTTTCTCCCCCTTTTTGTTAGCATCAAGTTGTTGAGAAGAAGGGTGTGCAGCCACCAATTGTTGGAGCAGAGCAGTCTGAGCTTCCTGATTTACAAGTATGTTGGCCACTAACTTCTCCACATTAGACAACCTGGATTCCATGGCCTCAACCTTTTGTTTAGATTAGCTTCTTTCCTTAGCTTTTGAGCTATCTCAGTCATGGTGGTTCCTGGAAGTCTGGCATCCAATCTTTCCACAAAATCTTGTTTGACTTCAGAAATTTCTTGCTTCATTTCAACCACACTTTGACTGTATTGGAGAGCTTGAATCTTGTGCGGTTGTAGAGCTTCAAGATGTGTTGTGAGTAAGCTTTTAGTGCTGGCACTTGTGGATGCCTCAATTGCTGTTTGGGTGTCATGAATCAGCTTGAATAAGGTGTATTGGAGATGTGAATATGAACACTCTTTAGTTAGCATCCAGGAAGGAATATCTGCATTTCCCCCTATGCTCATGCTGTAATTCTCCACATCTTCACCATCATTCCCAAAAGAGTCTTCAACCAATTCAAGATCACTACCAGTTGTAGATGGCATTGCACTGATTGCATCATTTGCCCTTTATAATGAAGTTGTATGCACTAGGTTCAGCATCCTCATTTCCCTGTCCAGCTACAGTTTGATAAGCTGGAACAGGATGATTAAATGTCTCAGCATCCAAGGATATAGAATCTATGAAAGCTTGATAATCTTGCTGAAATAGTCTCTCCCTTTCTGCATCACTGACATCCATTGACTCACTTGCAATGGTGTCTACCCTTATAACTCCTGTACCTGCGTTTCTCTTATGATCTCTCTTTTGTTGCATCAAGGGCTCCCCTTGGCTCACCACCCTCACACCCTCACCTTCACCTTCTAAGGTGGAACTCCTCTCACTCTCTTTTTCCAGGATGGAAGAAATAGCCTGCATGAGTTCACTCTTTTCCTCTCCTTTTGCCTGGAAGCAACCCGGCATAGGCTTGAGGTGAACTTGTGTCCCTTACCCTTTTGGCCTGTGCTCCTGGTTGGGACTTGTTTCAATAGTAACATCCTTTTGGGAGGATGAAACTAGAGTTGTGCTAATTTCCTTATTAACCATCACAGTTTGTTGGGAAACTGTGGTGTGGCTAGGCTTGGGTACACTTTCCTTACCAACCTTATCCTTAGGGTTTCTTTGATTTTCACCCTGTCCCTCACCCAACTCACTCCCCTTCATACTCCCTTCTTGGTGTTTGGTAATTATTGCAACTGGTTTCTTTTGAGAGAAACCAGAGGGGGCTTTCTTTGTTTTGGATTTTGAAGTTTTTATTTTGGTAGCTTGGGTAGGCATCTGTTGGGTCATTGACACAGATGCCATAGCTACACTTAAAGGCAAAGAAATTTGTGAGGTCGGAAGAGTAGAGACAGTGGTGCTTACCTCACCAACCTGAGGGCCCTCCATGATTGGAAAGTAGAAGAGGGGCACCTCTTTGTGGTGACTTGCTTTGTTCAGATCTGCAATTATTCTTCTTTCTTGAACCTAACAATCCAGTTTGTTGGTTGGGTTCTCAATAGCAATATTCTCAATAAGATGGTTAGCAAGAATCATAAGGAATCTAGCATAATAGACACTTTTACCTCTCTTATTAACTTCCCCTAACTTATAGCCTAATTCAAACATAACCATGTCAATGAAATTATGTTAAGCATGGCAGTATTGACAAAATCAAAATTACTTATTTTACCAGAAAACACCTTGGTAACTACATCACACAAATAATTTCATTCCTTTCTAAGACCTAGCCTTCTAATCTCACTTAATTTAGAGGTGGGAAGTGCATAGCCAATAGAATTAAGCATGGTAACTAAATTAGCATCTGTGTGTGGAACAGTTGTTATAACGACTCGTGTATTTTTGAATTATTTAATTATGTAATTATGGAAATTATTAAATAAATAAAATAAAATATATGTATTGGTTTTGACCGCTATGTGTTGTTTGATTATTGATGTGTGATTTATATTGTACTGGGCTATTTGTGTGATTAATTATGGAGTCGTATAGAATTGTTTTCATTTTCAAAAATGGATTTGGTACAAATTTATTTGTAAATACTTGAAATGTTTCTAAAATTGTTTTTATGACTTTATAATTATAATAATTATTTTTAGAATTTTATAAAATTAAGAAATCAATATTTTATTAATTATTTATCTTTAAATGATTTTCTGATTACTTTTATTTGTAAAATCCATATTTGATTCTAGAATTCTTAAAAAATGATGAAACTCATATTTATTTAAGTTTGGAATATTTCAAGAATTTTAAAATTATTTTGGAAATTTTTGGGATTAGTTTTACCCGCGCGCTGTTTCGTTTTATGGATTAAAGCGGGTATAAATTGTGTTTCAAAAATTGTTTTAAAATCTCGGAATTTATGTTTTTGTAAACTTCGGGATATTTATGACATTTTAAGATTATTTTCATAATTTTCTAAAACTGTTTCGCGTGCACCATTGTCCGTAAGTTTCGAATTTCGGTATAAACCGGGTCTCAGAATCTTCGTAATTATCCAATAATATACGTGTTTGAATACAGGAATTGTACTACTAATTGTACTGTCATGTGTACAGCATTGATTTGTACAGCTGAGAAAAAAAAGAAAAAAAAGAAAGGGGAAACCACAAACAGATACAACTCCTTATCCCTGTATTTTCATTTCGGCTTAATCTCAGTAATCTCTCCTCTCTGTTTTGTTTGTTTCACCGCATTCTAATTCCGGCTAACCGCCGGTTGTTCCTTCGCTTGCAATTCCTTGCCCAGCCTCTTCTTGGTTGACATACACATGAACATATATATATATATATATATATGTATGTGCGTGTATCAGCCGCAAGGAGGGTAGGGATTGGTTGCGATTCCTTCTTGCCGCCTTGTTTCTGTCTTCTTCGGCCGCGATTGCCGTCACTTTTCTTCCTTTTTCCGATCACTTGTCGCCTGGGTTCTGAATTCAGGCGTGGTCCTTGGCATGTTATATATATATATGCTCACGCATATGTATATATTTGAATATTTCAGTTAAGTTTGTCGCTGCGGTTCTGTGGTGGCGTGTTGCGCGTGTTGCCCCTGCCCTGTTTCGTTGACTGCGTTTGGTTCGATTGATTTGGATTAATTCGTATTATTTTATTTATTACAGGGAATTATGAATACAATTCGTGATGTAAATAATTCCGTGCAACTGGCTTTAATCGAATAAATCGGTGTAATTTATTTGGAAACCCGTACTATATCGGGCACTAATAAATTGTACTGCCGTCGGCGATGAGCCTCGGCGAGCCGACGATGGACTGTGATGTTTATTTTGAGTCCTAATATTTTAAAATAAATAAATTAGTTCGTGAAATTATCTTTGAAACGAGAATTTGATTTTACATTAAAGTCGAGTATGTAATTTAGTTGACAAATTGTGATTGGATTGATTGTTGGATTAAACTGGTGGTTGGAATTATGGTTGTGTGAATTTGATTGTTGTTGGTTTGACGTCGATTGATGTTTCGACGGGTAGTCCGATAAACAGAGGAGACGCTGCCCGATTTCCGGGAAATTTACCTACGAGAATACGGGAGCGTATCCCACGATTATCGGGACGTCGAATGGTTATATAAATATATATGTGTTCTATATGAAACTTGATTGCACGATGTGATGAAATAATTTGCTAAAATCCATAACCTGATTTTGTAAAATTACAAGTATACGTATTTTCGGAAAACGAACACCAAACCGATTTCTCGAGAGTGTGAACCTTGACTGTTGGGTGTGTTGTTATATTATAATAATCCATATAAGTACGAGTCGGGATTGTTATTATTTAGGCAGGATTGGTATTAGTGATATGTCAAGCATACCTGGACATCTAACATAGGGTATTTTGACCCTGTAGGTTCTAGTCAGGGCAACCGAAAGTGGACGTTGGACTAGAAATGAACTAGTAGTCAGCCGATGAGCTCAGTAGAGTCTCAACAGAAAAACCTGAGTGTCAAGGTTGAATCTAATGTGGACTAGTGATTGGACGTTAAAGCCTGAGCGGCAGAGTCGGCTCAGAGTCGATCGGTAATAGTTGTAAAGCCCTGTAAGGCAAGTACTTCTGAACTCTTCCTCAAGATATGTCGCAAGTATTTTCGAACTGTTTCATAACATGTCGCTATTATTCAAAGTAACTCATATTTTATAATGCAAGTGCTTTAAACTATTTAACCTTGAACCCTGATTTTTCTTGATCTTGAGCCATAAGCCTTATTCTTTGTAAACCATCCTTTATTGATTTTCAGATACCAAACCACCCAAATATGATACTGCTCCCCAAATGTTTAACTACCAAACACCAAACACTGGAAGAAAATTGTTTGAAAAAATAGAAACTTTTATACTCCAACCATTCCTTATAACATCAAAGAACTACACCTTGAAAAATCATTACTGATCTAATACCTGATGCTTTTACAAACTAAAAACTGTTTCTTATATATACCTTGATATACCCTTGTGATACTCATGAACTGCATTACGCATTTGTACAAGTGCTTTATCAATGTTAATTATGATCTTGCTTATTGAATTACATTGTTTATTACACTGAATTATTTTGGAATTGGATAGTATTCTAAATGTGGACCAGATTCGTGGTCAGACCAGATTCGTGGTCAATTATAGGCCAATGTGTGCCTTGGATCCACTAATTAGAGCAGTGTTGTGTGCTTTGCTCGGGGTTAGTGCGTGACTGATCAGCAGCCTAACCTTCCTTTTAAAACTTAAAATGAATATCCAAATCTAATGATTGTTTTGCAATAAATTTGATTCCTCTGAATCATCTTGTTTGATCATTGATTAACCTCAATTATTGTCATGGTGACTTGCTGAGCTAGTTAGCTCACTCTTGCGAATCTTTTTCTGTATTCTACAGTTAAGAAGGATACGATTGATAGCGAGGTTTCCCAGTTAAATGTACGAGGTAGGACCCAAGATTAGGTTGGATCGAGCTAGCAGGAGCTTATTGCGGTAGTGAGATAGTAAGATTGTAAGATTAATTCCATTATCGGTTGTAAATTAAATTAGTTGGGATTTGGTGCGTTATAATAAAAGTTAAGGTTGTGGCTTGTTTTCATACTTTAACCTGTTGCGATCCGTGGTCATGTAAAGCAGGGTCATTGCAAATAATATTTCTTATACAGGTTTTTATATGGTGTATGTGTTGTGGATCCCAAACCTCTAACCCGGGTTTGGAGGGCGTCACAGGTTGGTATCAGAGCTATAGGTTATAAGTCACTGAAACAAGCCTAGATTGTCGGGATTGGGTAGAGGGTTAGGATTAGGAATAGGAAATAGAAAGATAAGACGTTGTGAGGTTGAGTGCGATGGTATAGTAGGTCTCCGGCACGGTTCATATTGCGATTCGGGATTCTTAACTTGCGACGTGATCTCCGGACAACGGCAATGGTAGATCCTGACTTCCTGGTATCATCTGATCGTTTGGAGCTTTCTATTCGAGGATCGTCATCTTTTCTCAGATTTTATTTGTACCTTGTTCCTCCATCAGTATTAATGGTACTACCTTCCGTTATGACAGTTATACCTCTTCAAGCTATTCTACGCTATTCTACCGCCTCTTGATATGAGGCGGCCTATTTAAGGACCTCCATCTATTTAATTTTGTTCTACTGGACATTCGGATGTGGGTGTATCTCTTTAGTTTACCCTACATCTTGTTCTATACCCTCGGTTTAAAACTTGTCCTATAAAGCAACAGTACCTACGAGGATGAATTCGGAAGTTATAGTGAAGGGTAAGTACTTGAGATATATATAAAGGTGAGAAGAAGTCTAGAAAGAAGATTTAGGTGTTTCGAAGGATAGTTGTTACCAGATTAAAAGAAGCCATTAGAGATTAGGCCACCCATGACTAGCTTGTGGAATAGAGTAGATAAGTGTTGAAAATAAAGAGTTAGAGAAGATTATGGATCTAGAGATTTCTTGGAGTTAGATAATGGTGTTATGATGATGTGATATATATAGTAAAAAGGTGATGTGATATCAGCCGATTTGTTGACTATTGGATAGCCAATTCTACTTGACTACTGCAATGATAATATTGTGAATATTACCAGTATGGAAGCTTTGATGTAAAGCTATGAATAAGATAACATGCAACGACAATTGAAGTTTTCGTCGATTAAGGAAGGAAAATGGACACGATGAATGAGGAAAGGTAGATTGAAGTGAACGGACTTTTATGTGATTGTTTCTTTAATTTGGTACCTTGTTATAGATAAGAAGAACATCAACCAACTCATATAGTAAGGACAACCAAGTGTGCGATTTTCCAAATTTTCATAAACAAACTCTCGAAAGAGTTTTTCTTAACAATTTTCAAAAGTTGTTTTAATAAAATAAGTTTTAAACCTTGGTTGTCAAGTTACTACTTGAGTTTCTTGTTTGTTAAAAGACCCAGATTACCTGGAAGGATGTTTGTTTCAGACTTAGTATTGTTAATTCAAAGAACGAAGTAACCCGCGATTATGAAGAAGTTGATTATTCCTAACGGTTTGATAAGGTTAACAACAGAATCCGCGTACGGAGTAATTATTCACCTAGTGACAGAGACCATTAAGGTTTAAAGAATTCATTGATGTAAAAGGAGCATGGGCGTGATCGAAGAAGATTGGGAAGATTTTAACAAAAGGGTCGTTATGTTGAATGATTCGTGGTTATTCTAAATCAAAAAGAGGAAACTCAAAGTTATCTGGTAGGAACGCCATTATGATCATATTGTTAAAGTATTATACATGTGGGTGCGATATTAAAGACGCAAGACGTGACAAGTAGGAATCTACCATAATGCTTAATTTGCAAAGGTATTTCAGTGTACCCTCTAAAGTTGTTATATGACGCAATTAGGATGTGATCGATCAAGCTCAAAAGATGAATACAAATGAAATATGGATGGTGACCAATGGTATCGTTCTTGTTTTCAATATTACAGCATATATTCCTTTTTGATTCCTAAATAAGTATGAACTTCTTTTCTTAAATAAACTCTTTGCTATAATATCGAAAAGGAGGATATTGTATTCCTTTCAAATTTAATTGTTTCCCTCAAGTTTTGCTCTCTGATTGGGACAAACAATGTTATGGTGAGACACTTTGTCAGAATGACGAAGAGTCGGGTGGGACGCCACCTAATTATGTGCTATATGCCATATGGTATGAAAGACTGGCCATCTTAAGTATCAATGTGGTTGTCTCATTCATATTCAAATCCTTGTTTCTTCTTTCTTTTCAACTCTAAAATTTTGTTGAGTTGTGAATCCTTCTAATTGTTTCGTTGTACTGTCGTTCTTTGCAAGAGTTTTTCCAACAGAAATCAACTTATTATGGACCAAGCGGGCAAAGTTCCATATACCTCTCACGCATGGAAAGAAAACAAGGGCATATGACGAGAATTGCAAATCACTAGCCCCAGTCAAGGATGCACTAAGAATCAAGGGAAACTACTCCAATAAGGAATACGTCTTCGAGAACGAGAATATGTGATTTTCCTGTGAAATGTGTTGTTCAGAATACGAATGTGATGACGGGAGTGATTATTGCGGATACCTTACGCGTTAAAGTATGGAAAGATGTGGGAGGAACTTGATTAATTATCTCTCAAGGTTTTGTCGATAAGATGAATTACCCTGTTGAATTGATAAGATTATGACTAAAGGATTAGCAAATCAAGAATGTGTAATTATTAAATAAGTAAGTACCAACGGTGTGATTGAGACTTCTGGCAATAAATTATGAAGAGTTGATATCATTTGAGATAAGAGGATTAGACATTATTCTAAGAAATAGCCTAACTATTTGAGCGTGATGCCCAGATGGATCATCGTGATAGAAGATAATTCTGAAGACGTCAATGGGAATAGGATGAGGTTTAAAGGATGAAGGAAGGTAAAGAACTTGTTAGCAATAATTTAAGTTAAAAGGTTACAGTGACCAAGATGTAAGCGTTATGACGATTATAAATGAGAGTCAGGAGCACACAGGACTTGAAAATTTTATAGCAATTAAAGAGTTTGAAGATATGTTTCCAGAAGAGTATCCACATTCCCTCCAGAGAGGAAAAATGAGGCTCGCGATTAACTTAGCACCTGAGACGAAGCCATTGACTAAGGCCTTACATAAAATGGCCCCAGTTAAAATGAGGAAGTTAGCAAAATAGATGCAAGAGACGTTCGAAAAAGAAGCGATTAGACCCAGTGTATCCCATGAGGTGCACTGGTACTAATTAGTAATAAGAAAAATGGAAGTATGAGATTATACGTCGACTAGCGAAAGCTCAACAAGTTTACTATCAAGAGCAAGTATTTGTTACCTTGACCCAATAATTTGTTTGATCAAATGAAAGAAGCAAAGTACTTTTATAAGGTTGATTTAAGACTTGGTATTTCACCAATTGAAGATTAAACCTATAGATATATCAAAGATAATTTTCAGAACTAAGTATTGTTTTCGTATTGCCATTTGGATTAACCAATATACTAGTAATATTTGAACTTGATGGACAGAATCTTTAAGGAATATCAGGATAAGCTGTAGTTGTGATACTTAAAGTCAACGGAGACCATCCAAAGCATTTAATGATAACTGGGAAGTTAGAGAAGAAAGAAGTTGTATGAAGTATAGTTCTTAGCATAAATAGTCAATGTGGAGAAGATCAAAAGAGATTCAGTAGAAATTAAAGTTACTATGAATGAAAAGAGACCAGAAACACCAACAAAAGTAAGAAGTTTTATAATGGGCCGGTTACTATCAAAAATTTGTGCAAGATTTCTTGAAAGTTACAACATCTTGGACGAAGCTAACCAGGAAAAGCAAGAAGTTTATATGAAGTAGAGAAGGGTGAAGAAAGTTTTACGGAGTTAAACGAAAGAATGGTTACAACACCTGCTTTATCATTTTGAAAGTATTAAGGAGATTTGATAGTTTATAGTAATGCTTCTCATAAGGGAGTAGGATGTGTGTTAATGCAGCATAATAAAGTTATTGCATATGCACCCAGACAACCGAAATCTTATGAGCAGAAGTATCCTACTCATAACTGGGACTAACAGTAATAATATTTGTTTTGAAAGATTGGGAAGCATGATATGTATGGATAAAGGTGTAAGATCTATTCGGACCATGAGAGTTTGAAGTATGTATTCACGAGGAAAAGCAAATGTAGTGGCAAGCGATAAGCAAAAAGGAAAGAACGAACATAGAGACTGCACCAGAGGAATTAATCATAGAATTCTGGAAGTTAGAATTGGAAGCTAAAGTTCATAATCCAAAAGGAACAAAGATGGATAGTATGACCTTTCAGTTGAAGTTGTGAAGGGAAAGATAGGATGTCAAGAGAAGATTATAGATCACGATGTTAGTAGTTAGTAAAAGGAAATTTATGCGCCCAGGAGAATGATCATGATATCCCCAGGTTTTCTTCTAGCACTTGGATACTACAAGTAGAAGAATTAAGAAATGAGATCCCACAGGGAATTCACAATATAAAGTATTTAAATTATTGAAGAAATGCCAAAATATACGAAAATTTAAAGAAAAATAGTAATAATCAAGTATAAGAAGGAAATTTCAAAATGGATTGGGAAACGTTGGACATGTCGAAGAATTAAGGTGAAGTATCGGAGGACTAGGGAACAAAGCAGACCAAGGAATGGTTTTACAAGAGGCGAATCGTAAAATATACCAGTGATGTTGTTGAAGAAAATGAATGAAATTATGAGATTATGCACTGATTAGTGGGAGTTCAATAAAACGACGACTAAGAATAAGTGACCCCTATAAATAATTGATTAGTTATGAGACCTAATTCAAGAAGTGTGTTATGCCACGGGAATTAACTTAAGATCTGGCTTGAGAACATATTAGAGATTACGATTAAAATGAGTTATGAACATTACAAGCTCTGGTGATATTATGCGAAATAACAAATGTATCAGTTGATTATAAGGAATAAGGAAGTCTGCGTGGAATGCCCAAGGATTTTTCTCCAAAGATTAGAAGGAAAGCAACTATACGTTGAGTTTTCAAGAATGAAATTTCGACTAAGGTTAACAAAAGATTCTGAATTAATCTATTAACAACTACGTAAGCAAAACCGTATGGTAACAGATGCCTTATGCCGACAGAAAAGATTGGATGTAATTAAGACCCCCGAGGAGTTAATAGACAAATTGGAAAAAAAAGAAAAAAAGTGGAATCTGAAGTCCAAATACTTAAAGGTGATAATACGTGAATATATGAGATTACTTTTCAGCCCTAACTGATGAAAAAGAATAAGAAATATTTGAATGTTTGGAAACCAGGTTGAAGACGAGCCCCACCTATCATCCTTAAACAAAGGGTCAGAGCGAGGAAGTAATTCAGGAAATATAAGATATGTTGAGAGGTTGAGTTTTAAGGAAACACTGGAATGGTCATTTATCAGCGATGTCAGCTTTGAAATACCACTTTACCAAGCTTCATGTGAACGCAAGTGTAGGTCCCCATTTCGATTAAAATAAAGTGGGAGAAAGAAAGTTGTCAAATTCTAAGTTAAATCGGCACACCAAGAGCGTAGTGATATTGATTGAAGCAGCTCAGAGTAGACAAAGAAAGAGGGCGAAAGTGTATCGAGAGAGAGTATGAATATAGAAATAGGACCAGTTGTGTTAGTAAAGTTTCATATTGAAAGAAATTGGATAAGTCTGAGTAGAAGGAAGAAGTTAAGCCCTAAATTAGTAAACCATTCGAGGTATCGATAAATAGAGATAAAGTTGTTCATGGGTTAATGTTACCGTCGCGAAAATGTGTACATGTAATATGTTTGGCCTGTTATGGTTAAAGCGATAAGTATCTGATTTGAATTAAGTGATTGATTAAGAGCCAATGGGCTTTTGTCCAAATTTATTCTGTATATAATGATCGATCCAAGTTCTTGATCGTTAAAAGCGAGTTCTTGAAAAAGAGAATATATCCATAGTAAGTACGTTTGAAACCCTCGAGTAGAAAAGACTACTTGGAAACTAGGATCAGATATGCTTAACAAATATCCTCACTCTTTTAGTTAGACCAGATTCTGAGGACAGAATCTTTTTAAGGGGGGAAGGATATAACGACTCATTTATTTTTGAATTATTTAATTATGTAATTATGAAAATTATTAAATAAATAAAATAAAATATGTGTATTGGTTTTGACCGTTATGTGTTATTTGATTATTGATGTGTGATTTATAATGTACCGGGCTGTTCGTGTGATTAATTATGGAGTCGTATTGAATTGTTTTCATTTTCAAAAATGGATTTGGTACAAATTTATTTTTAAATACTTGGAATGTTTCTAAAATTGTTTTTATGACTTTATAATTACAATAATTATTTTTAGAATTTTATAAAATTAAGAAATCAATATTTATTAATTATTTATCTTTAAATGATTTTCTGATTACTTTTATTTGTAAAATCCATATTTGATTCTAGAATTCTTCAAAAATGATGAAACTCATATTTATTTAAGTTTGGAATATTTCAAGAATTTTAAAATTATTTTAGAAATTTTTGGGATTAGTTTAAATCGCGCGCTGTTTCGTTTTATGGATTAAAGCGTGTATAAATTGCGTTTCAGAAATTGTTTTAAAATCTCGGAATTTATGTTTTTGTAAACTTCGGGATATTTATGACATTTTAATATTATTTTCATAATTTTCTAAAATTGTTTCCCGTGCACCTTTGTCCGTTAGTTTCGAATTTCCGGATAAACCGGGTCTCAGAATCTTCGTAATTATCCAATAATATACGTGTTTGAATTATAGGAATTGTACTGTCATGTGTACTGCATTGATTTGTACAATTGAGAAATAAAAGAAAAAAAAGAAAGGGGAAACCACAAACAGATACAACTCCTTATCCCTGTATTTTCATTTCGACTTAATCTCAGTAATCTCTCCCCTCTGTTTTGTTTGTTTCACCGCCGTCTAATTCCGTCTAACCGCCGGCTGTTCCTTCGCTTTCAATTCCTTGCCCAGCCTCTGCTTGGTTGACATACACATGAACATATATATATGTATGTGCGTGTATCAGCCACGAGGAGAGTAGGGATTGGTTGCGATTCCTTCTTGCCGCCTTGTTTCTGTCTTCTTCGGCCGCGATTGTCGTCGCCTTTCTTCCTTTTTTCGATCACTTGTCGCCTGGGTTCTGAATTCAGGCGTGGTCCTTGGTACGTTATATATATATGCTCACGCATATGTGTGTATCTATATATTTCGGTTAAGTTTGTTGCTGCGGTTCTGTGGTGGCGCGTTGCGCGTGTTGCCCCTGCCCTGTTTTGTTGACTGCGTTTGGTTCGATTTATTTGGATTAATTCGTATTATTTTATTTATTACAGGGAATTATGAATACAATTCGTGATGTAAATAATTCTGTGCAATTGGCTTTAATCGAATAAATCGGTGTAATTTATTTGGAAACCCGTACTATATCGGGCACTAATAAATTGTACTGCCGTCGGCGATGAGCCTCGGCGAGCCGACGATGGACTGTGATGTTTATTTTGAGTCCTAATATTTTAAAATAAATAAATTAGTTCGTGAAATTATCTTTGAAACGAGAATTTGATTTTACATTAAAGTCGAGTATGTAATTTAGTTGACAAATTGTGATAGGATTGATTGTTGGGTTAAACTGGTGGTTGGAATTATGGTTATGTGAATTTGATTGTTGTTGGTTTGACGTCGATTGATGTTTCGACGGGTAGTCCGATAAACAGAGGAGACGCTGCCCGATTTCCGGGAAATTTACCTACGAGAATACGGGAGCGTATCCCACGATTATCGGGATGTCGAATGGTTATATAAATATATATGTGTTCTATATGAAACTTGATTGCACGATGTGATGAAATAATTTACTAAAATCCATAACCCTGATTTTATAAAATTACAAGTATACGTATTTTTCGAAAACGAACACCAAACCGATTTCTCGAGAGTGTGAACCTTGACTGTTGGGTGTGTTGTTATATTATAATAATCCATATAAGTATGAGTCGGGATTGTTATTATTTAGGTAGGATTGGTATTAGGGATATGTCAAGCATACCTGGACATCTAACATAGGGTATTTTCAACCTGTAGGTTCTAGTCAGGGCAACCGAAAGTGGATGTTGGACTAGAAATGACCTAGTAGTTAGCCGATGATCTCAGTAGAGTCTCAACAGAAAACTGAGTATTGGGGTCGAATCTAATGTGGACTAGTGGTTGGACGTTAAAGCCTGAGTGGTAGAGTCGGCTCAGAGTCGATCAGTAATAGTTGTAAAGCCCTGTAAGGCAAGTACTTCTGAACTCTTCCTCAAGATATGTCGCAAGTATTTTTGAACTGTTTCATAACATGTCGCTATTATTCAAAGTAACTCATGTTTTATAATGCAAGTGCTTTAAACTATTTAACCTTGAACCCTCATTTTTCTTGATCTTGAGCCATAAGCCTTATTCTTTGTAAACCATCATTATCGATTTTCAGATACCAAACCACCCAAATATGATACTGCTCCCCAAATGTTTAACTACCAAACACCAAACACAGGAATAAATTTTTTCAAAAACACAGAAACTTCTATACTCCAACCATTGCTTATAACATCAAAGAACTACACCTTGAAAAATCATTATTGATCTAATACCTGATGCTTTTACAAACTAAAAACTGTTTCTTATATATACCTTGATATACCCTTGTGATACCCTGCATTACGCTTTTGTACAAGTGCTTTATCAATGTTGATTATGATCTTGCTTATTGAATTACATTGTTTATTACACTGAATTGTTTTAGAATTGGATAGTTTTCTAAATGTGGACCAGATTCGTGGTCAGACCAGATTCGTGGTCAATTATAGGGCAATGTGTGCCTTGGATCCAGTAATTAGAGCAGTGTTGTGTGCTTTGCTCGGGGTTAGTGCGTGACTGATCAGCAGCCTAACATTGCTTTTAAAACTTAATATGACTATCCATTTCTAATGATTGTATAGCAATAAATTTGATTCCTCTGAATCATCTCGTTTGATTATTGATTAACCTCAATTATTGTCATGGTGACTTGCTGAGCTAGTTAGCTCACTCTTGCGAATCTTTTTATGTATTCTACAGTTAAGAAGGATACGGTTGATAGCGAGGTTTCCCAGTTCAATGTATGAGCTAGGACCCCTGATTGAGTTGGATTGAGCTAGCAGGAACTTATTACGGTAGTGAGATAGTAAGATTATAAGATTAATTCCATTATCGGTTGTAAATTAAATTAGTTGGGATTTGGTGCGTTGTAATAAAAGTTAAGGTCGTGGCTTATTTTCATACTTTAACCTGTTGCGATCCGTGGTTATGTAAAGCAGGGTCATTGCAAATAATATTTCTTATACAGGTTTTTATATGGTGTATGTGTTGTGGACCCCAAACCTCTGACCCGGGTTTGGAGGGCGTCACAGTAGTAGTGTTTTCAGGAATATTAAAGCATGCTTGAATTATGTCACTGTTAATGCAAAATTGCTTACCTTTGAGTGTAAAAGTTATGGTTTTATCTGTAGACTGGTACACAGCAGTAGTCCACATCTCTTCTACAACTTCACAGTAGATGGTGGGTGATTACAGCATAGCATAACCGAGTTTGCATCCCTTCACAAAGTCCATCTTTTTTTGAAAATCTTCAAACACTGGAATTTCCTTGTTCACAAGAGCTACAAAATTGTTCTTTTCATGGATGAATCCAGATTGAGACATGATTTTTACTACTGGTACCATTGTTAAAGAGAGGAAATTTGCAGAGCGAAAGAGAGTATTTGCTTTGGAGAAGAAGAGAGTTAAAGCAATTGATTTGAGAATGATAAAAGAAAAGGATGAAAATGAATTTTACTTTTTTACCATCTCCAAAATAAACTGTCAAAAGTAATAAAGTAAAATAAAGTAACCAATCAAAATAGCCCAAATTAGCCGTTTAAAATAAATAAACTTTCAAAATTCTGTCAGTTATCCGTCGTGATATACTTACATACTGTAAGTATATCCGATGTATAATGTTCAGAGTTTTAACGGCTAAGATTGAGACAATTCGACGGATGAGAATAAGACAGTTATCCGTCAGGTATAAAATAATCCAGAAAAGTAATTGATTTTTACTAGGGTATTTAACTTCGACGGATGATCAAGCTTGATGGATAATGAACATCCGTCGAGATATAAATTTTAACTTTGCCAAAATTCCATTTAAGATTGCAAAATCAATTAAATTTCTAGCTGCATTGCAACTTGCAAAATTATCAAAAATGATTTAAGAATAATTAAGCATACCTAGTTTACTTACCAACCTAGTAAAGGTGGATTCATCAAGTGGCTTTGTAAAGATATCTGCAAGCTGCTTTTCACTTGGAACAAAATAAAGTTCCATAGTACCATTCATTACATGTTCCCTAATGAAGTGGTATTTGATGTCTATGTGCTTTGTTCTTGAATGTTGTACTGGATTTTCAGTGATGGCAATTGCACTTGTGTAATCACAGAAAATAGGAATTTTGTCCACTTGTAGACCATAGTCCAAAAATTAGTTTTTCATCCATAAAATATGTGCACAACAACTACCAGCAGCAATATATTCAGCTTCAGCTGTAGAAGTAGAAACTGAATTTTGCCTTTTACTGAACCAGGATACCAGCTTGTTTCTTAGAAATTGATAGGTTCTTTTACTTTTTCTATCAATTTTACAACCTGCATAATCTGCATCTGAATAACCAGTTAGATCAAAACCAGAATCTCTAGGGTACCAAATGCCAAGTTTTGGTGTTCCCTTGAGATATCTGAAAATCCTCTTAATAGCTACTAAATGAGATTCTCTAGGATCAACCTAAAATCTAGCACAAAGACAAGTAGAAAACATTATATTTGGCCTACTAGCTGTTAAGTACAGAAGTGAGCCAACCATGCCTCTATAGCTTGAAATATACACAGACTTTTCACTAGTGTTTAATTCAAGTTTAGCTGTAGTGGCCATGGGAGTTTTTGCAGATGTGCAATTCATTAGATCAAACTTCTTTAAAAGATCATAAATGTATTTGGTTTGACTAATGAATATTCCATCACTAACTTGCTTATCTTGTAAACCAAGAAAGTAAGTTAGTTCTCCCATCATGCTCATTTCATACTTACTTTGCATCATTTTGACAAACTTTTTGTAAAGTTTTTCATCTGTAGAGCCATATATAATATCATCTACATAAATTTTAATAAGTATACTAGAGTCATTAACATTTATAAAGAATAAAGTTTAATCAACAGTACCTCCTGTGAAGTGATTTTCTAAGAGAAACTTTGATAAAGTGTCATACCAGGCTCTAGGTGCTTGCTTCAATCCATAAAGTGCTTTCAAAAGATAGTAGACATATTATGGAAAATTTGGATCTTCAAAACTAGGAGGCTGACTGACATAGACTTCCTCTTCCAAATCTCCATTCAGAAAGGCACTTTTGACATCCATTTGATAGACTTTGAAATTGGCATGGGCTGCATAGGCTAAGAAAATTCTGATGGCTTTAAGTCTTGCAATAGGAGCAAAAGTTTCATCAAAATCTATTCCTTCTTGTTGACAATAGCCCTTAGCAACCAATCTAGCTTTGTTCCTGACCACTATGCCATTTTCATCCATCTTGTTTCTTAATACCCACTTGGTGTCAATTGGATTCTTTCCTTTAGGCTTGGGTACAAGCTCCTATAACTTGTTCCTTTCAAATTAGTTTAGCTCTTCTTGCATAGCTAAAACCCAATCAGGATCCAACAAAGCTTCTTCTACCTTTTTTGGTTCTTCCTTAGAGAGAAAGCTGCTATATAGGCATTCTTCTTGAGTTGCTTTCCTTGTTTGAACTCTAGAAGATGCATCACCAATAATGAGCCCAAAAGGGTGATCTCTAGTCCATTTTCTTTGTTGAGGTAGATTAGCTCTAGATGAAGAGGCCTCATTGTTGTATTGATGAGTGAATGAGTTTTGATTATAAGAAATACCCCCTGAGTTTTAGAATCTTTGATTTGAGGAAGGGGTACTATTTGTAGGTGATCTATTTTGACTCTCAGCTTCTCTCATTATTCCGACGGATGATGCACTTTGTATCTCGACGGATAAAGCTGATTGTCTACCGACGGATGAAGCAAATTGTCTACCGACGGATGAAGCAAATTGTCTACCGATGGATGAAGCATTCTGTAACTCGGCGGATGTTGAATTATGTGCTTCATTAGTTATAGATTTTTCTTTATTATCCTTAGCTATTGTTTCTTGATCACTTTCATCATGGCTGTCATCAATAACCATCTCACATTATCAAATTTGAGGCTTTCATGGAAATCTCCATCTTACAGTCCTTCAATCTTTTTATCATCAAACACATCATCTACCGATTCCATACAAATGTTGGTTCTTAGATTGTAGACTCTATATGCTTTTCCAACAGCATATCCAACAAAAATTCCTTCATCTGCTTTGGCATCAAACTTTCCATGTTGATTAGTTTGATTCCTTAAGATATAATATTTGTAGCCAAAGACATGAAGAAAATTTAGAGTTGGCTTCCTATTCTTGAACAACTGATAAGGGGTCATGCATTTGGCTTGATTAACCAAAGAGATATTCTGAGTGTAGCATGCAGTATTCACAGCTTCAGCCCAAAAGTATGTTGGTAACTTTGATTTTTCAAGCATTATCCTTGGAGCTTCAATAAGAGATCTGTTTTTCCTTTCCACCACTCCATTTTATTGTGGAGTTCTAGCTACAGAAAACTCATGCATAATCCCATTATCTTCACAAAATGATCTCATAACAGAATTCTTGAACTCAATTCCATTGTCACTCCTGATTCTTCTTACTTTGAAATCAGGATGATTGTTGACTTGCCTTATGTGATTGATAATGACTTCACTAGCTTCATCTTTGGATTTTAGAAAATATGTCCAAGAGAACTTTGAGAAATCATCTACAATAACTAGGCAATATCTTTTCCTAGAGATTGACAACACATTAATTGGTCCAAACAAATCCATGTGTAGAAGTTGCAAAGGTTCTTCAATTATTGAATCAAGCTTCTTTCTGAATGATGCTTTAATCTGCTTTCCTTTCTTGCAGGCATCACACAATGCATCCTTAGTAAACTTCACTTGAGGAATACCTCTAACCAGTTCTTTCTTAACTAGCTCATTCATGGTCTTGAAGTTTAGATGGGATAGCTTCTTGTGCCATAGCCAACTTTCATCTTGACTTGCTTTGCTGAGAAGATAAGTTACTGATTCTGCATTTGATGAGTTGAAATCAGCTAGGTACACATTTTCTTTTCTCACTCCAGTGAGAACCACTTTGTTGCTCTTTTTGTTGGTCACAACACAAGCTTCTGAATTGAAAGTGACTGAGTTGCCCTTATCACAAAGTTGGCTGATACTCAACAAATTATGTTTGAGTCCATCCACTAGGGCAACCTCTTCAATGATGACATTATCCTTTGAAACCAAGCCATATCCCAGAGTATAACCCTTGCTGTCATCTCCAAAAGTAATACTTGGGCCAGCTATTTCCTTAAACTCAGTGAGTAAGGTAGAATCTCCAGTCACGTGCCTTGAGCAGCCACTATCCAGATACCAAAGATTCTTTTTGTTTCCCTGCACACATCAAAATCAAATCAAGTTGATTTTTGTACCCAAGTTTCCTTGGGTCCTACCTTGTTAGCCCTTTTCTTTGGTTTCTTAGATTTGACCTCTTTTGACTTGGGGATATCAGATTCATCCTTAGTCATTTGAGTTGGACCCTTGAAACCAGTCATTAAAACAAAATTATCATGCACATTTTTATTAACAGGAAAATACATGCTATTTTCAAACATGTTATTCTAGTAAGGCATGCTAAATGGTATTTGAGGCATACTAAATACAGCATAATAAGGATTAGGTGCAAATGGCATATTAGCAAACTGTGCATTCATATTTTGTACAGGCATAACATTCATAGGCATGGCACTCATATTGGTCATGTTAGAAGAAGAAGAAGGTGCAGATATGGGAGTAGGCATAGCAAGCTTGCAATTAACAGACAAATGATTAACACTACCACACTTAACACATATGTTTCTTGGAACATATTTATCAGGTGTGTAGTTGTTATGCTTATTAATTCCTACTTTCCCATTTCTATTATTTTTCTTTTTAGCTTCTGTTTTAACCTCAATCTTTTCTAATATGTCATTCAATTGATTGATAGACAGATGCCCAACATTAACTCTCTTTTCCCGCCTGACTTGACTTGATTCTCCTGGAACAAAGTTTTTAGAGACTGATCCATAATTCTCATTCAATTTAACTAACTTGGTTTTGTTAACTGGTTTGCTCACAGCCGACAGATGTGGCTCCTTGTCTCTCGACGGATAAACCTTTTGATTATCCGACGGATGATTTTCATCATCCGTCGAGTCCACATCTGTAGACAGTCCTTCAACCAAATTCGACTCAAGCTTCTCTTTACTCTTTTTCCAGGCTGCATTAAAGGACTCAATACCTTGAACTTTAGTGATTTGAGCATGAACATCTCTAGATGATTTCCATGCCTTAATCACGTCTTGTTCTTGTTCAAGCTGCTTCTTTAAAATCTCTTCTTTCTTCAAAGACTCAGTTAATTCATCCTTAGAAATCTAACTGTCACACCCCCAACTTAAACAGCAAAATAAATATAGCTATTACATCATTTTAATGAAGAATACACAACCAAAATCCAAGATCTTACAGTTTAGGGTTTGGAACAGCCCAACACTACCAACTATTACATCTGATTTAAAATACCGAGTCCTCACACAACTATTATTACTTATTCTACCGGAGCTCGAACATAAGCATCAGCATCATAGGTCTTACGGGCAGTCTGCTTGAATCTAACCATAGCTGCTAGCTGTAATATCAGGGTAAAGCAAGAAGTGAGCCAAATGCTCAACAAGTGCTAACAGTACGACACAAAACATAAATTGAGATATAATTTTAAGAATGACAATGGAAAGACATAACCAAAGGTAATGAGAGATAAAAACTATGTGAGATGGCATCATTTTGCTTGCATCAAAACAATTTTAAAATCTTGTCTTAATCAAAATCATTTTATGACGCTACGGATTACAGCCGGTGATCAGCCGCGAAGTAATCCCGAACCTCGCTGGGTTCTAAAACATTAATGGGAATCCCTAGGCAACTTTTAAGCCTAATATAAGTGTGGAAAGGAATCGCGTCTCAGTCCAGATCCACCATTCAAAGAAAACATTTATCCCCCTTTGGGACTGAAAAACCCTCATTTTATTTATTTCAAAAACTGATGCCGAATTATGACAAAATCTCTTTTTGCAGTAAACATTTTTTTATCAAAGGATTATAGATCAACTTGAAACATGGGAAATATGGTACTAAATCTCAGGGCCATGATTCACAAAACTTTACTCTATTAGGGTAACTAAAAGGTTTTCATATGTCAGAACTTGGACAGGAAAATATGGTGAGTCTTATGGATAATATGAAGGGGTAATGCCAAACTGGGCTTAAAGCAATGGTTTCTCGTCAAGGTACAGGTGTTGGATCATTAAGAAGATAAGCTTCACGAATACTATGGGTGTTAAGGTAATGATCTCTAGCTCAGGATGTATATATATATCAGAATTGTCAAGCTTTAGGATAGGAAAGAGGGTATCAATCAATGAGGAATCATGTGGGTAAGTTTCTTACTTGCAGGGTTCAAGGTAAGTTTTTATAGGGATTCAAGTATCAGGGTGAGATATCATTACATAGGAAACATCAACATGTTAATCAAGAGGATCAATCAAGTAATATAACAACTCTTCATTTTATCATGGCATTTAACTATCATGAAAAGACTTTTGAACTACTTGCATTACATACTCGAGGGTTCACGGCATTTCTATATAATTCAAAGATAAACGAAAGATACGCTTGATTTAAACATATCAAAATGACTCAGGATAGTTGCATCAATATATAAGAACTATTTGTAGTAAATACGAAGGTCAAGTTGAATCACTTGCCTTGAGATAGGCTAGTCTGGTCTGACTGGTAGGAGAAACTGGAGCTTCACTCGACTTTTATTGCAAGTTTTCCCTCGTCTCGAGATCCTACATAAATAATAATAATCCTCATTATAATATATTCTCACCAACTTAACCTATTTACCACTCGAAATTAAACACGGATGGCACTTAGGCCTATATGCACCTAATTATATATTCACTTTTAAATTACGAAAGTACACACATATCCACATAATCACATATCATATATTAACACCAAATAACACCATATATACCATAATGCAACACTAGGCTTGGATGATCTCGACTCACAACTTAAGTCACTTGGTCGCTAAACTAGACAAGGTCTTCAAATTTCGGCTTCCTAACTCGATGTGCCTTTCCTAAATTATCCAAAACCTATTGACCCTTACTTGTGCCTTTTGCTCTACTGACCTTATACTATCTTACAACTATGGTGGTCGACCTAGTACTCACTTCTAAGTGTTCTAAAACTATGTGATAAGTGATAGTGCTCACTGGTGCAAATTTCAGAATGACAACTATGGTTTCTTGAGTATATTAGACACTCTTAAACTACAAGTTTTCCTTCAAAAATTTTACACAAGACTCTCCTGACCTAAGGGCATCTCACAAACTTGATGTGGCTCAAGGGCCTGGCTTGGGCCTTCTTGGGCCTAAGCTAAAAGTCCAAGGTTCCCCTGTTTTTCTGGGCAGAAAATGCCCTGACTTGAATTAACTTGTGACACATGGTTCTAGATCATATCCTATGAACTATGGTTGGAAAAACTTCTCTGACATACCCTCTAACTAAGGCCCAATTGGGCCTAATGAGGGCCTACCCATGACATGGTCAAATCTCCCTATTTCTAAGTTGCAACAAAACTGTCCCCTGCTGGACAGATTTTGTGATTCTACTTGTGCACCTAATCAAATGACATGCAAACCTCCAACCAACTCCTAAAACCTTTTATATACTCCCAATAATAACTTCTGGTAGCTTGGGCCTCAAAGTGCACACCAATGACATGGTCAAAACTCACTCTAAACCTCAGGGTGCTATACTGATTTTTCTGCAGAAACTATAACTCTCATTTTCCAAGGTTTTGACTTGACAAACTCAACTAACAACAACTTAATACTTAAACCAAGACTTATACATGGTGATCTACTGAAATAACTCCCTTATTCTCAAAATAAACTTGGGTTAGATCATCCATGTCCAAAAACAACAACATGCAACCAAATATATAACATGCAACTCATGGAAAGCACATAACAAGATTTCGGCTAGGCATAAAGTTTTAAATGCTTGCAAAATCGACTTGCACCTAATACTCATCCTTAATAATCATGAAATATAACTTCTTTTAAGTATTAATAAGAAATTTATCATGAAAACAATCTATTTTAAGCACACATATTTCGAATTTATAGATTTTTAAACATAACTACATGATTTCGAAAAAAGTAGCATGCAAAACATGGTTGATCATCATTTTAATGTCTTAAAACTAACATGCATGGCTAAACATAAATATATAATGAAATTTCAGTAGCATGCAAAGGATTTTAAAGCATGATATCTCCATAAAACACTTAGTTAGCACATATACATAATATATCTCATAGAGAGCTCTTGAATTCACAAGAATCAAGAGTTTCTCTTTGGAGATCACATAAGAACTACACATGCATCCATGGAACTTCAACTTCCAAGTCACAAAACACTTGTAAAGTATATAAGATGAATGTAGGTAAAAGATTTATACTTGAGAAGATGAAGAATGAATTGAAAAATGGAAGGGGGTGGGGGATTTTGGCCTTCGGCCGAGAGCAAGGTGGGAGGGGGAAAAGGAGAGAAATTTGTGGTGTGTTGGAGTGTGGAATGAGAATGACTTCTCCCACTTTGATTTCTTTGTTTTATGCTATTTGGTTTACAAATGATGAGTGAAAGTGAGAACTTACAAAAATGTCCCTTGGTTAAAGTTAGGCCATTTTGCATGCAAGGCTAAGGTAGTAATTTGGTAATAATCAAATGAGTTAGTGGGGTTGGAAAAGTCTTGTTTGCCCTTTGAGAGAATAGAAGGGTGATTTGCATGCATGGTCTCTTATGTAATTTGATAAATATGACAACTAAAATTTATAATGATTTATTTTTATAAAATAAAATACAAGTTCAAAAATTATAAAATTTATATCATAAAATAACTTGGATTTTTAGAGACTTTATAAAATCATTTTCAAAATTTGTGAACAAAATACCTTTTAAAAGAAAATTTTTCCAAAGCTTAGAATATTCCTTATAAATCAAAAATAAAGAAATTAAATAAACTCTTGCTTTGAAAAATCATATACTACACAAAGCAAATTTATAATGCAGAAACTTTCACTCACACTAGCGTACAATCATTGAATATATTTTCATTTGACTTTAATATTATACCCAATCCACAAATAATATTACATAAAATGTCGGTCGTAACACTAACACTCAATTCTTAATTTCTCAAATTCAATAAACTGAGACTCTAGCACATTATTCCTCTCACTTAAAAATAAATTGTTTTATTTAATTTTAACATTTTCCTTAATGAGGGACTTAAGTGTAACACGCAGGTGATATAATTCTGTAGAAATATCATTTATCGCATCATTACACTCAGCTTTAGATAAATGTGCTAGGTTAGTGGTGATTGCCTGATTGCTTGAAGAACTTGTCTCTGTTTCATCAGATTTGGCCATCAGGGCTAGATTGACATAGCTTGTTTCTTCATCTTCATCTAATCGATCTACAGCCCAGTCATTCTCCTGTGTGATGAAAGCCCTTTCCTTTTGTTTGAGTAACTAAAAGTATTTCTGTTTATAATCAACATGCTCAAACTTCTTTTGCTGGAAATTAGACTTTCTATATTCACTGACAAAATAACCCGCCAAGCCACATTTGAAACACTTGAATTTTGATTTATCAACCATGTTTCTGTTTGGCTTGGCTGCTTCAAAATTCTTCTTGAATTTGAGCTTGGAAAATCTCCTGGATAAGAATGCTAGATGTTCATCAATTTCATCCATGTCATCTTGGCTCAACTAATCTTCATTTTTAGCTACCAGCCCTTTACCCTTGCTTTCACAGACCTTTGAAGTAGAATCAACAGCTTCTACCTTTATTTATTTCTCCTTCTCTAATGTTAGGGCGAAAACACGCGCTAATATTCACGCAAGTATACGCGTTCGCAAGTAATATATAATACTTTCTAGTTCGTTCCCACAGAGACTCAGACTAATTATGTTCAATTAAGCTCACTCACCAATGTATGATTACTTCTCAATATTAAGACAATAACACTTAGATTTGATTAACTAATTATTAACTACAATTAACTACTAAAATTAACCACTTAATTAACACTTCGAATTAACAATATTAAAACACTCATGAGATCACAACTTCATTACTACTCCCTTCAATAGTCATTGTTATTACCCTTAGCATGCAACAGTGATGATATTAATCGAATAACACGAAACTAATAAAAGCCAACTTTCATTGTACTAATACCATTCTACCAAACATCCACAATTAAGATAGAAGTTGAATAGTCATCAATTATGTTGAGTCCCTATATGTCTATAGAAATTGACAACATAATGATATAAGAGCAAGTTATTCCTTTTGATTACATAGGGCGAATAAAATGGTTAGAGTTACCCACTAATCATGCAACATCGTACATGACCCTATGCTAGCATGGCAAGTTCTAAATCTCAAGATCCACCGTCGCTTCACAAGAGATTAACACCCTATCTTATATGTTCGCGACGCACATAAGACGAAACGCACAACCAATACTAGATATCATACAATCATCACACACTAAGGTATTAAACAACTAACTAAAGAATTCCATAGTAAATCCGTTATGACCCCATGATCACGATTAGCCCATGTTAGTACTCATCGTCATCATAGGTTCATATGAAAACATGATAAATAAACACAAAAGAATAATAACTAAACTAATTATATTAAACCAGAGTACATCACAAGAGTAATAGGTTCAAAGCAAAGAAAACTAGCATCCAACGTTACAACGAAATAAAGAATCACAAGAAAATATGCTTCCTCTTCGTTGCAGTGTGCTAAAACGGTCTTCTTCCTTATCTCCTTCGCTCCTTGATTAATACAACGATCCAACACACGTGAAACGTCTCTGAAATCTACTTATATAGGAGTCCCATAAAACTCAGATTACATAGAAGTTGGAAGCCAAACAGAATTAGAAGTCTAAAATATTTATTCTGAATTCACGACCCTGCGCGGCCGCTCAGCTTCCTGCGCAGCCGCTCACCATAGCTGAGCGGGCGCTCAGACCTCCAATGGAAAATAGTCTGATTTTGCTCTGTTTCTTCGCTGTAATCTGCTCCTCTCTTCCCTCTTGCAATGCTAGACACATGCCAAGGCTGATTATTGATGAATTCTCTCCCGAAATGCAACTAATACCCTGAAATGTACAAACACTAGAAAAACGCATCAAATATACAAAATACTTGATTTCAAGACACCAATTTAAGCTATTATAAGACGTTCTAAGTGGTATAAAATGCCACTTATCACACCCCCAAACTTAAATCGATGCTTGTCCTCAAGCGTCACAGACTCAAAAACAAATTAAAAACATGCATGAATGCAATCTATATGAAATGCAGCGATCCCCCTTACTACGACCAAACCAACCAACTTACAACATCTCAACAAATGAAATTAGGCGACTAAAGATCAATTACATCATGCAAACTATCATACAGCCAGAAACGTGGTGTGTGCAGATGCTTAACAGATATGCTTCGGAACTAGATCAATTATCATGACTCAACTATCATCAAGGCAATCACATTATTATACAAAGAATAAAAATTCTAGGCACAAAGTGACTTATAACACTACAAGAATCCTGGAGCTTATTACGGAATCATGCTTTTTATTCATAACAATAATGCTTATTTGACCTTGCAATGAGTGAGGTCCACAAAAGACTTATACAATGGTATCCATGTAGCGAGCGTTAGGTTAGCGGATCCCAGACTCTAAAAGCCTTAGGTCACTATGCACAAAGTCCCCTAAGAACTTAATAACTCGAATACCAAAGAGCCCACTCGTGATCAATTATGCATAAACACATACTTTTTTTTCTTTCTTTTTTTTTCTCTTTTTTTCCCTCTTTTTTTTTCTTTTCTTTTTTTGCAAAATTTCTGAGCATGTGCGTTTCGCTCAATCTTGCTCAACCCTAGACTACTCGCATAAACATACGAGCCGGCTACTAGCCATTTGACGCCTAGCCATAATTAGCAACGAATTCCATTTTTTACTCTATTTTTTTCTTTTCATGCCTTTTATCACTAAAAACCTATTATAAAATTCTAAACATAATAAATAGATTAACCTCAAAAACAATCAGACCATAACAACCACCTAGTCCTTAAGCATTCTCTAAGACTTAGTGAAAATACAAGTGTTTCTAGCATGCATATCAACCTACACCACTCAACATTACTTTAACGCCATCACTACACTCACATCGACATCACAAATCAGTTGGCAAATCATCGCAAAAGGGATCATGGTATATGCATGAGCTACATGACATGATAAACAAATAGAGCTATAAATAAATAAATAAAACTATATGGCAAAAGTTATGCAATTATATGAATTAAACTATCATGAATATGCAACTATATGACACACACATAAAATATTCCTTAACTACCACCCCCAAACTTAAAATCTTCATTGTCCCCAGTAAAGGTAGTAGAAAGGAATACAGGGTATACCTACTCGGAGTCATCATCATCATCACCCTCAGCGGGTGGTGTATCAGAAGGCGGATATGCAGAGTCCTCAACAAAAACTGGCCACTGGATGTCAGCTCTAAGGCCTCGAAAAGCAGTCCCTAGCGCAAGGGTGAGCTCCTGAGCAAACCTGCTCTGCGTCTCGTACATAGCATCCATCCTCCGTAACAGCCTCCTATACTGGGCATCAGCCATCCCATCACCCTCCTGAGCTCTAGAAGAACCAGCCTCATCATGCCTCGGTCTGGCCATAGTAGCACCTCGTGCTGGATGCCCTCCTGGAAGACGATAACCCAGCCCATGCTCCTCGGGCTCACCACCGGTCCACTCCTACATCGTATTCAGAGTCCCGGAATCAATTGGAGCGGCCGGCAACTGCAACTGCTCATGAGACGGCCACTGAACTCCCACCGCTCGGCAAAGCTTAGTAACCGTGGATGCATAAGGGATGTTCATGTGCTTAGCTCCGCTCAAAAACTTCAGAATTCCTTGGTAGATGAACTCACCAAGGTCCACATAGTACTCATCATTCAAAATTCCCCACAACAACTATGCTCTCTCAACTGTGACCTCATGTGCATGCGAAGAAGGCAGAATATTAGCATAAATAAACTCATTCCATGCACGGGCATACCTGTTCATCGCGATCGCCGGAAAGTGACGATACTCATTAGTTCCAGTCTTGAAAGTCCATACTGTGCCCGACCTACAGAGAGTAGCACAAATCAAATCCAAGTCAAAATCCTCAGCAGTCTTCTCATTCCAGTTCTCCTCCGTGGGCTTCCTCTGTCTCTGCCCAATCACACGGCGAATCGCCGCTGGGTGATAATCAACCGTCATCCCCCGGACCACAGAAAACCCATTCTTCTCGGTCTTCGTACTCGCATAAAACTCGCGAACCACGCTCATAGGCATTGCTTCAGGCGACTCACAAAAAGCTATCCACCCCTTCTCAGCAATCATAGGCAGCAACTCACCATCCCTCCCTGATGGTAAAAATCCCCTCTCCTTCAAAATCGGCTTCCCCAGAAGCCTAGTGTACTCCTCCTCAGCAGCCCTATCATTCAAATGAGGCCTCGCAGCAGTACCCCTCGAAAAATCAGCAGTCGGGACTATGTTGTTGCTATCAATAGTCCTTGCTCTCTTGGGTGCCATCGAATCTGAATAAAAGTGCTTGAGAATTGTGTTTTTGTGTTTGGGAGAGAGTTGAAGTGTAGAAAGTGTATGGGAGATATATGGGAGAGGTGTATGTATATATAAGGTATGGATTAGGGTAGAATCTGATTAGGAGTGGGTTTAGGGTGTAATATCATGGGATAATGGGGAATAGGTCGTGGGTTTTATGGGCTGTAATTTGTTTTTTTATTTTCTGATTTTTTTTTTGGATTTTTAATGGACTAAATTTTTTTCTCCCAGCCGACCCCTGAGCGGTCGCTCAGCAAAGCTGAGCGGGCGCTCAGGGGGCTCCTGGAAAAAAAATTTATGATCCCGTTTTTCTGATTTTTTTGTGGTTTTGGATAAGTTATTAACTTCTAAGGGTTCCTGTAACAACAAATCATGGGTTGCCTCCCACGCAGCGCTTCTTTTTCGTCATTAGCTTGACGTTGCGTACCTTCCTCAAGTTGACAATAAAACGGCACTAACCACTTCTCGGTTTGCCATGTCCCCATAGTAGTGCTTCAACTGCTGACCATTAACCTTGAATGCTTGGTCCAGATCATTCTCAAAAATCTCCACCGCTCCGTGTGGAAACACAGTTTTGACAATAAAAGGTCCAGACCACCTTGATTTCAACTTCCCAGGAAAAAGTCGGAGACGAGAGTTGAATAAGAGAACTTGTTGCCCCGGCACGAATAACTTAGGATGTAGCTTCCTATTGTGCCACCTCTGTTGGATTTTTAACGCAACGGGGGCATGGCAAAACACTTTTACACATATAAAATCCAAATAAAAGCATACAGATCATGAATAAAAAATTCCAGGGATCGAATCTAACCTTTAAAATAATTCGGAGACAACGATCAGAGATCCTTAGCAGTTGCTCCTCAAGTGTGAAGCACTCCACCGGTATCCACCAAGAAAACGATGTTAAGGAGGAGGAAGGAGGTGGAGAGAATTGGGTTTTCCAAACCTTTTGGGTTTTGGGGTTCGATGTGGGTTAGAATAAAATAGGGTCTATAATAGTGTATTTATAGGCAAAATTTTCAGCTGAAGTTTTCCCATAAATATTATTATTATTATCCCATTTATTATTCTTATTAATAATTAAAACACCTTTTAATTATTAATCCTTTTTCTAAACACTTTAGAAATAATTCTCTCTCTTGATTTAATTTCCAAAAATTAAATCCTTTAATTAATAATATTAAGAACTTTTCTTAATTAATTTATAATCAATTAAATCTCATTTAATCAATTATTAAATTTTCCAATTAATTATTTATGATTATTTATTTCATAAATAAATAATTATCAGCCATTATTAATTAATTACTCCACCATTAAATCATTCTCCTTTTATAGTGTGACCCTGTAGGTTCAATATTAAGCCGGTAGTAGAAATAAATAATAATAAAACTATTTTATCATTATTTATATAAATTCTCTAATTTATTAAATATGATTAATTAATTAATCACATTTATTCTACATCGTGAGGGATACTTCTTAGCATATCGCGACTATCCGGATAATATGAATTCACTGCTTAGAATACCAAGAATCTATTCAGTGAATAGTTACCGTACAATAAACTCCTTCTACCCTACAATGTCCCGATTAAATACAAGGCATGGATCTCGTGTCAAGCCTATTTAATTTAATCACTTGCTTACAATTTACTATGCGTAGTTCTATGCAAATTAGAAACTCCTTTCTAATTTCATTCACTCTGGCCAGAGATTCCTGAACTAGCATAAGTGGATCAGCCTTGAACATTCGCTTCCTTCACTGGAAGGGGTAGATCCTTTATTGATCATACACTATCTTCGTGTACAAATTCCTATACCCATAAGAGCCCTAATAATTGTCCTTGGAGACTAAGAACTAAACCAAAGCATAGTTCTGTGTACACAAGATGACTATGATGACCTCAAATCTAAGGATACTTGTACAACTATCACTATGTGAACAACTGCTGACATGTGAGTGAACTTCATCAGTTGTTCATCTGGGCGAGTCATGTTCAGTGAACTTATTCTATAATAAGCACCTACATACTAGCTATAGTGTCACCACACAAATGTCTATGAGAACATACATCCTTCATAATGAAGCAAGCATAGTATGTACCGATCTTTGCGGATTATTAATTACCAGTTAGTAATCCTATGACCAGGAACTATTAAATTTAGAGTTATCATCTTTTTAGGTCTTACTATTATGATCTCATCATAATCCATAAAAAGCTTTACTCTAAACTATGGTATATCTTATTTAAACACTTAAATAGATAAAGCCCGTAATAAAAACAAAACAAGTCTTTTATTAATATCAATGAAATCAAAACAGATTACATAAAAGTTATTCCTAAATCCTCATACATGATTGGACTTAGGACATATTCCTTTCAATCTCCCACTTGTACTAAAGCCAATCACTCTGGTATCTAATACCCATCTTGTCTTTATGACGATCAAAGTGACTTTCATAAAGTAGCTTTGTGAGTGGGTCTGCTATGTTATTATGTGTGTCAACTCTAATTCAATACAATACAAGAAATGTTACCGCGCTCCCACTAACCCTTTTGTAGACGCATGGTTCATCTTCATTTTTGATAAAATCAAACTCTTTGATTGTCTCATCAAAACGTATGTTCCATCTACGAGAAGCTTGCTTTAAACCACTTATGGTTCGCAGTTTCTTACACACTAGGTTTTCATTTCTCTTGGAAAGAAAACCATCTGGCTAATTGCCAGATCTCATAGTCGTAGTAAGCAGCAATCGCAAGCAAAATCCGAACTGATTTTAACAGGGCTACAGGTAAAAGGTTTCATCAAAGTCAATTCGTTGCCTTTGTTTGAATCCTTTTGCCACAAGCATGGCCTTATAGGTCTCCACCTGGCCATCTGCTATAATCTATCTTTTGTATTCCGTATACATAGATTTCATTCCGGATTTCATGGCACTATGCCATTTCTCTGAGTCAACACTACTCATAGCTTCATTATAGGTCACAGGGTCGTCATCATCAATGATCGACAACTCATTGTCATTCTCAATGACAAGGCCATATTTCCTCTCAGGTTGGCGAGACACTTTCCCTGACCTATGAATGGGCTGTTCCACAAAAGGTTGTTCAGTCAGAACATGTGTTTCCACTTGATCCGTAGTAGTTTGTGCTTCTTAAACTTCATCAAGTTCAATTTTGCTCCCACTGTTTCCTTCAAGGATAAACTCCTTTTCCAAGAAGGTAGCATGTCTGGATACAAACACCCGATGATCGGTGCAAAAGTAATACCCTAAAGTTTCTTTAGGATATCCCACAAAACTACATTTTACGGATCGATATTCCAGCTTATCTGGGTCAACTTTCTTGACATAAGCTGGACATCCCCAAATCTTAACGTGTTTAAGACTCGGTTTCCTTTCTTTCCATATCTCATACAAAGTTTGAGGAACAGATTTTGGAAGGCACCTTATTCAGTAAATATGCTGAGGTTTCCAATGCATAACCCCATAGGAATACTGGAAGATTTGCATAGCTCATCATGGACCGAACTATGTCTAACAAATTCGATTTCTCCTTTCAGATACCAATCTGGAGGAGTCCACTGGGAGACTATACCATTTCCTTTGAGATAATCTAGAAACACTCCACTAAAGTATTCACCACCTCGATCTGATCGAAGAGTTATAATACTATGTTTGGTTATTTCTCCACTTCATACTTATATTCTTTGAACTTTTCAAAGGCCTCAGACTTGTGTTTCATCAAACACATATCTGAATCCAGATCTATCATCTATGAAAGTAATGAAGTATGAAAATCCACCCATAGCTTGCGTAGACATTGGTCCACATACATATGTGTGTACCATTCCTAGCAAATTTGCAGTCCTCTCTCCATGTCTACTAAATGGAGACTACAGTGCCACAATGAAGTGAGATTTTCATCATCCCTTTTCTTTTATTAGTTTGTTCAATCTGAAGTAAATTATGTCACATATATACAGACCATTATTTAAAGCACCACGTCCATAAAGAATATTATCTCTAAGAATAGAACATTCATTATTCTCAATAATAAATGAAAATCCAGCCAAGTCTAACATGGGAATAATATTCCTCACAATCGAGGGAACAAAATAACACTTATTTAAAACAATAGTCTTGCCCGTAGGCATATGTAAATGAAATGATTCAACATCTTCAGCAGCAACTCTTGCTCCATTTCCCATCAGTAGAATCACCTCATCTTCCTCAAGAGTTCTACTTCTCCTTGGTCCCTGCAACAAATTGCAGATTTGAGAACCACAGGCGGTATCTAATAACCAAGTAGAAATTTGATTTAATGACATATTCACTTCTATCATGAACATACCTGAATCAGAAGCGGTAGTCTCACTACCCTTCTTCTTCTTCAATTCTGCAAGGTAAACCTTGCAGTTCCTCTTCCAGTGCCCCACCTTGTTACAGTGAAAGCAAACAACATTGCTCTTGGGGTCTTCAGATTTTGGTGGAACCGGCGTTTTCTCACCTACTTTCTTCTTCTTGGAAGAGTTCCTCTTCCTTTTCTTAGGATTAGAACTTTCACCAATTAAAAGAACAGAACTCTTCTTAAGGGAAAATTCGATTCCGCGGTCTTTAACATGTTGTGGAGTTCAGGCAGGCTGACATCCAACTTATTCATGTGAAAGTTCACAACAAACTGCGAGAACGAACTCGGAAGCGATTGCAAAACCAAGTCTTGGCCCAGCTCCCCATCCATGGCAAAACCAAGTTGTCCAAGACGTTCAATCAAATTGATCATCTTAAGTACATGGTCATTCACAGATGATCCCTCAGACATCCTACAACAGAACAGCTCCTTTGATATCTCATATCGAGCTGTCCTCCCCGCCACATCATACAACTCTTGTAGATGCATGAGGATAGTGTGAGCATCCATATGCTCATGTTGCTTCTGTAGCTCAATGTTCATGGAAGCTAGCATGATGCATTGAGCAACATTTGCATCATCTATCAACTTACGATACACAACATGTTCATCATTATGTGCATCACTAGCAGGTTCAGTAGGCTTAGGTGAGTCAATCACGTATTCCAGCTTCTCAATCCTGAGAACAATTCTCAAGTTTCGAAGCCAGTCAGCATAATTAGGACCAGTGAATTTGTGAGCATCCAGTATGCTCCTGAGTGATAATGCAGAAGACATAATGTATATTGTAAATTTGTAAATGATAAACACATAACAACACTTAGCAAATATTCAATTTCATTTCATAACACTATATGAATCGGGTCTTTATTCATAAGTGGCTCCCACTAGTTTTCCTAATTTATTCAACCCCCTACGTGAAAAATTAAGCATTCATAATGCTAGTGGGAATAGGGATCCTACATTCCATTACACAACCCCGGTTGTGGCACGAAATGCCATGTAATGTTCAATAGGCAGACAACTCTTGTCAATTACATCTAATGTTATTCCCTAATCAAACTTTAGCCTCTTGAATAATTGAGTCACGGCTGTGGCACGACAAACTCAATATTCTAAGTCAAGTCTAACCCAACATTCCGTACAATTGAATCAGTCCCCAAAGGCCCACGGCTGTGGCACATAACGACCTTTAGATTCTTATTCAATGTACACATCTCTATGTAATAGACAAGTATTTCTTATTTCGAAATCAAAGCCCTCGGCTGTGGCACGAAACGAAAATGATTCAAAAATAAGAACTACTTTCTACCATGTTGGAAGGCTATGACCGACACAAGCCCGTTGTGTCATTGGCCAATTACTACTTGATATTATTTAATTTTAGAGGGATTATATTATGTTACAATCATAATCATATTATAAAGAGATTCTTCCTTTTAAATTAAATATTTCAAATCAATAATCAATAATCAGATGATTCCCATATCGGGTGGAGCATTGTCAAGAGGCGTCACTTAATAACCCTTTCTTACAAATAGAAATCTGTTATTGACAGAATCATCCTTTCTCTCATATCGAAAATTCATATTCAATTACGTGTTTCATAAACACAAGAATCTCATGATTGTATTCATAATATTGTTATTAAGGTTATGAAACAATTTCACTATACTAGGTTGTCTAACAAACGCCTTATGTTCATTTAAGTTCACCTAAATCTATCATCGCATGATAAACTAAGCATATATCACATATATCAACATGAATAAACATCAAAGTAGGCATGTTATATCATCTAGCACATTACTCTGATCATTATACATCTCTATGTATCACATGAAGCATTTAAAAGCAATTAAAAACAGTCAAAAACAGCTTTAAAACACTTCATGGAAATATAAACAGTTCAAAACTTTTATATAAACTAAAATTGATCATTCCATTAGATCCGTCTCGAAAAAACGAATCCAACGGTATATTGCACGCCTAAAACGGAGTTACGAAACTCCCAGAAAATCAATTTTAAAATCAACAGACGCGTTCCGGTGATGCGTTACACCCCTTTTAAGCCATTAAAGGGTGTAACACATTCCTTAAATGCGCCACAGGTGTGTAACGCATTCCCGGAATGCGTTACACCCCTATTTTTTTAGTTTTTCTTTTTCTGCAGCCGCCGTACAGCATCTCGAACAGCGTGCCTGTCAGCTTCTTTCTCCGTTCAATCAACTAAAGAACAGCATACCACAGCAGTGCAGTACAACAGCAATACAAACATATATATATATATACTATATATACATATATTTACTTATTTAATTACGAATTTTAATTACAAGAACTTCAAAATTTCATAATAAAAAATCAATACATCATAAAATTATGAAAAAATACCCAGACGATCTACAACACTTGTAGAACCCAGATCAACATTCAAAATTATTCTGAGAAACGATTTCTCATCAGACAAAATTAATCCATGATATAACTTGTAAAAATCATAATTAATTCATACAAGCACATAAAATTCTGAAATTTTTACCACAGATCTATATGCATACAACCTGGCTCTGATACCATTGTTGGATTTTTAACGCAGCGGGGGCATGGCAAAACACTTTTACACATATAAAATCCAAATAAAAGCATATAGATCATGAATAAAAAATTCGAGGGATCGAATCTAACCTTTAAAATAATTCGGAGACAACGATCAGAGATCCTTAGCAGTTGCTCCTCAAGTGTGAAGCACTCCACCGGTATCCACTAAGAAAACGATGTTAAGGAGGAGGAAGGAGGTGGAGAGAATTGTGTTTTCCAAACCTTTTGGGTTTTGGGGTTCGATGTGGGTTAGAATAAAATAGGGTCTATAATAGTGTATTTATAGGCAAAATTTTCAGCTGAAATTTTTCCATAAATATTATTATTATTATCCCATTTATTATTCTTTTTAATAATTAAAACACCTTTTAATTATTAATCCTTTTTCTAAACACTTTAGAAATAATTCTCTCTCTTGATTTAATTTCCAAAAATTAAATCCTTTAATTAATAATATTAAGAACTTTTCTTAATTAATTTATAATCAATTAAATCTCATTTAATCAATTATTAAATTGGCCAATTAATTATTTATTTCATAAATAAATAATTATCAGCCATTATTAATTAATTCCTCCACCATTAAATCATTCTCCTTTTATAGTGTGACCCTATAGGTTCAAATTAAGCCGGTAGTAGAAATAAATAATAATAAAACTATTTTATCATTATTTATATAAATTCTTTAATTTATTAAATATGATTAATTAATTAATCACATTTATTCTACATCGTGAGGGATACTTCTGAGCATATCGCGACTATCCGGATAATATGAATTCACTGCTCAGAATACCAAGAACCTATTCAGTGAATAGTTACCGTACAATAAACTCCTTCTACCCTACAATGTCCCGATTAAATACAAGGCATGGATCTCGTGTCAAGCCTATCTAATTTAATCACTTGCTTACCATTTACTATGCGTAGTTCTATGCAAATTAGAAACTCCTTTTTAATTTCATTCACTCTGGCCAGAGATTCCTGAACTAGCATTAGTGGATCAGCCTTGAACATTCGCTTCCTTCACTGGAAGGGGTAGATCCTTTATTGATCATACACTATCTTCGTGTACAAATTCCTATACCCAGAAGAGCCCTAATAATTGTCCCTGGAGACTAAGAACCAAACCAAAGCATAGTTCATTGTACACAAGATGACTATGATGACCTCAAGTCTAAGGATACTTGTACAACTATCACTATGTGAACAACTGCTGACACGTGAGTGAACTCCATCAGTTGTTCAGCTGGGCGAGTCATGTTCAGTGAACTTATTCTATAATAAGCCCCTACATACTAGCTATAGTGTCACCACACAAATGTCTATGAGAACAGACATCCTTCATAATGAAACAAGCATAGTATGTACCGATCTTTGCGGATTATTAATTACCA
Source organism: Apium graveolens (assembly GCF_009905375.1). Lineage (NCBI taxonomy): Eukaryota > Viridiplantae > Streptophyta > Magnoliopsida > Apiales > Apiaceae > Apium > Apium graveolens. Next base: position 92,737,327 of record NC_133647.1, on the reverse strand, counting down.
GTTAGTAATCCTATGACCAGGAACTATATAAGTTTAGAGTTATCATCTTTTTAGGTCTCACTATTATGATCTCATCATAATCCATAAAAAGCTTTACTCTAAACTATGGTATATCTTATTTAAACACTTAAATAGATAAAGCCCGTAATAAAAACAAAACAAGTCTTTTATTAATATCAATGAAATCAAAACACATTACATAAAAGTTATTCCTAAATCCTCATACATGATTGGACTTAGGACATATTCCTTTCAACCTCTTCACCTTTTCCTTGTACATTTTGTTATTCTCGTACGCTTGGAGTCGAAATTTATCAAGTTCATTAAGCTGAAGCATTCACTTCTTACCAGCTACATCTAGATCCAGGTTCAACTTTTTCAACGCCCAATAGGCCTTATGCTCAAGCTCCGCCGGTAAATGACATCCCTTACCATACACCAGTTGAAACGGGGACATACCAAGTGGAGTTTTGTATGCTGTTCTGTAAGCCCAAACAGCTTCATCGAGCTTTAAAGACCAATCCTTCCTTGACGGAAAAACAACCTTCTCTAGAATGTGCTTGATCTCTCTGTTAGGCGCTTCTGCTTGACCATTTATTTGTGGATGATAGGCAGTAGCAACTCGATGATTCACATTATAACGCTGCATCATAGAAGTGAACTTACGGTTGCAGAAATGCGACCCTTCATCACTTATGATTACTCGTGGCGTTCCAAGCCTTGTGAAAATCTGCTTATGAAGAAAATTTAACACTGCCTTTACATCATTTGTCGGTAGAGCTTTGACTTCTACTCATTTTGAGACATAATCGACTGCCAGCAATATGTACTGATTGTTGCAGGACGAGACAAAAGGCCCCATGAAATAGATTCCCCAAACATCAAAGACCTCGACTTCAAGCATCACATTTAACGGCATCTCATCCTTTCTCGTCAAATTTCCCACTCTTTGGCAACGATCACATCTTAAAACAAACTGATGAGCATCCTTAAACAAAGTAGGCCAGAAAAAACCTGCTTGCAGAATACGAGCTGTCGTCTTCTCACCACCATAGTTTCCACCATAAACTGTGGAGTGGCAGTCTCGTAATATCCCCTCCGTCTCACAGAATGGGATACATCTCCCGATGATCTGGTCAGCTCCCTGTCTAAACAAATACGGTTCATCCCACATATACCACTTCACCTCATGCAGAAACTTCTTCTTTTGAGCTGTGGTCAAATTAGGAGGCATTATATTGCTGACGAGATAATTCACAATATCTGCGAACCATGGCTCTTCCTCCTGAACTGCGAACAACTGCTCATCCGGAAAAGATTCGTTGATCAATGTCTTATCATGTGAAGTAGACTCGGGATTCTCCAATCTAGAGAGATGGTCGGCTACTTGATTCTCAGTACCTTTTCGATCCTTGATCTCTAACTCAAATTCCTGTAGTAAGAGCACCCAACGAATGAGTCTCAGCTTCGAATCCTTCTTGGAAACCAAATAGCGAATGGCCGCATGATCAGTGAATACTGTAACTTTTGTCCTAAGCAGATAAGATTGAAATTTCTCGAAACCAAAGACTATAGCCAAGAGCTCCTTCTCAGTAGTGGTGTAGTTTATTTGGGCCCCATTTAAGGTCTTGCCAGCATAGTAGATCACATGAAAGAGATTATTCTTGCGCTGCCCAAGAACTGCGCCTACCGCATAATCACTCGCATCACACATCATCTCAAAAGGCTCTGTCCAATCCTGTGCTGTAATAACTGGTGCAGTGATTAAACTCTTCTTAAGAGTCTCGAATGCCGTCAAACATTCATCATCAAATTTGAAAGGCACATCCTTCTCAAGCAAGTTGCACAAGGGCTTATATATCTTCGAAAAGTCCTTGATGAAACGCCGATAAAAACCCGCATGACCAAGAAAACAACGGATTCCTTTCACAAAAATAGGTGGTGGAAGATTTTCAATGACTCCCACCTTGGCCTTATCCACCTCAAGACCCTTGCTAGAGACCTTATGCCCAAGAATAATGCCTTTCACGCACTATAAAATGACATTTTTCCCAATTAAGCACCAAATTAGTTTCCACACACCTTTTGAGCACGGCACGAAGATTATTCAAACATTCATCATACGAGTGTCCAAAGACGGAGAAGTCGTCCATGAACACCTCGACATTATTTTTAATCATGTCAGAGAATATAGCCATCATACATCTCTGAAAAGTGACCGGTGCGCCACATAACCCAAACAAAACTCTGCGAAAATAAAACGTGCCAAATGGACAAGTGAAGGTAGTCTTTTCTTGATCCTCTGGTGTAATACAAATCTGATTATACCCCGAGTAGCCATCCAGAAGACAATAATATTCATGACCAGCCAACCTGTCAAGCATCTGATCAATAAATGGAAGAGGGAAGTGATCCTTCCTCATGGCCTTGTTCAACTTTCGGTAGTCCATGCATACTCTCCATCCTGTGACTGTTCGAGTGGGGATGAGCTCGTTCTTCTCATTTTCTACGACAGTGATACCTCCTTTCTTAGGCACACATTGCACGGGGCTCACCCAAGAACTCTTAGAAATAGGATAAATGATGCCTGCATCCAGCCATTTCAGAATTTCTTTCTTCACCACCTCCTTCATGATAGGATTAAGTCTGCGTTGTTGCTCAACAGTTGGCTTACTACCCTCCTCTAGCAGAATCTTATGCATGCAATATGAAGGGCTGATCCCCTTGATGTCTACCATGGTCTATCCAATAGCCAATTTGAATTCTCTCAAAATCTCTAAGAGTTTGTCCTCCTCAATACCTGAAAGGTCAGATGCAATAATAACATGTAATGTAGACGCATCACCTAAAAAGCATACCTCAAGTGTTCAGGCAATGGCTTAAGCTCCAAGGTGGGTGCTTCCTCAATTGATGGTTTGAGCTTTCCTTCAGCATGTTTGAGGTTAGAAGTACCAAGAGATCGGCATGTCCAGCTTTCGCCTCCAGGGAGAAACATTAAGATATTGTAATTGCTCATTGCCATCTTCATCATCACTATCAAAATCCCCCACTAAGGCATTTTCTAATACATCAGACATTAGCATATGATCGAGTTCTGAAGTAACTGCAGAATCAATCACATTCACTTTTAAGCACTCCTCATCTTCTGTAGGGAATTTCATTGCTTTGAATATATTGAAGGTCACATCCTGATCCTGCACCCGTATTGTAAGTTCACCTTTCTGCACATCTATCAAGGTACGACCAGTGGCCAAGAAAGGTCTTCCCAAGATTATGGGAATCTTCTTATCTTCCTCGAAATCCAGAATAATAAAGTCTGCAGGAAAGAAGAGCTTATCCACCTTGACTAGCACATCCTCCACTATGGCTCTTGGGTAAGTAATAGAATGATCAGCCAATTGTAGAGACATGTAGGTGGGTTTTGGATCAGGCAAATCCAACTTTTTAAAGATCGACAACGGCATCAGATTGATGCTTGCTCCCAAATCACAAAGGCACTTGTCAAACGACAACTTGCCAATGGTGCAAGGAATGGTGAAGCTACCTGGATCTTTAAGCTTTGGAGGTAACTTTTGTTGTAGCACAGCACTGCATTCTTCCGTTAGAGCAACGGTCTCAAGGTCATCCAGTTTCACCTTCCTTGAAAGAATACTCTTCATAAACTTCACATAACTAGGCATTTGCTCCAGAGCCTCAGCGAAAGGTATATTGATGTGAAGTTTCTTGAACACCTCCAGAAACTTACCGAACTGCTTATCCAGCTTTTGTTATTGCAATCTCTTAGGGAAAGGTGGTAGAGGATAGAGCTGTTTCTCCCCTGTATTACCCTCAAGCAGAGTGTGTTCAACAGTAGTCTTCCTTGGTTCCGCCGCTTTCTCCTTTTGCTTAGCTTCTTCATCTCCAACTTCAGCTTCTCTTTCTTTTACCTTTTCAGCAGCAGCAACTTTCCCAGACCTTAAGGTAATAACCTTGACTTGCTCTTTAGCTTCTTTCCTGCCTGGCACTTCCGTGTCACTGGGAAGCATGCCAGGTTGACGATTGAGCACTGCATTGGCTATTTGACCGATTCGATTTTCCAAGGTCTTGATCGACACCGCCTGACTCTTGCACAACAGCTTAAGTTCCTCAAAATCAGCACTAGTGGGTGCAGCTGCACCTCCCTGTTGAGGATATTATTGCCTTTGAGCATACTACTGTGGTTGCTGGAATCCAGGTGGGTTGAACTGTTTACTCACACCTTGCTGATATGGTGGCTGAATAGCATTCTGATTATTACTCTAGCTGAAATTTGGATGATTTCTGTTGTTAGGATGATAAGTAGCTGGCACAGGCTGCTGTTGTCGCTGATAATTATTCACATACCGAACAGATTCGTTAACAAGAGAACACTGATCCATAGCATGAGAACCCGCACAAAGATCACAGACCATAGCTATTTGATTGACTCCATAGGTAGCTAGAGAATCGACGTTCATAGACAGCGCTTGGAGATGCGCTGCAATAGCGGTGGCTGGATCGAATTCCAGAATACCTGCTACCTTCCCAGACATCATCCTTTGAGTTGGGTTTTGATGCTCATTTGCAGCCATAGTCTCAATAAGATTGTAAGCCTCAGTATAGCTTTTGGCCCACAAGGCGCCTCCAGCTGCTGCATCGAGCATGGGCCAAGGTTGGGCCCCCAAACCATTATAGAAACCAATGATCATCATCCAATCGGGCATTCCATGATGTGGACACTTTCTCAACATTTCCTTGTAGCGCTCCCAAGCTTCGCACATAGATTCTGTAGGTTTCCGCGCAAACTGAGTAAGAGCACTCCTCATGGTAGCAGTCTTTTCCATTAGATAAAACTTCACCAGAAACTTTTGCGCAAGATCTTGCCAAGTAGTGATGGACCCAGCTGGTTCAGAATGTAACCAGTCCTTAGCTTTATCCCTCAGTGAGAATGGGAAAAGCCTCAGCTTGATAGCCTCATCAGTCACACCATTATATTTGAAAGTACTGCAGATCTCGACAAAATTCCTTATGTGCATGTTGGGGTCTTCAGTCGCAGCTCCTCCGAAAGAAACAGAGTTCTGCACCATCTGAATAGTACCCAGCTTGATTTCAAAGGTGTTAGCTTGGATAGCCGGATGAAGAATGCTTGATTGAATGTCATCAATTTTAGGCCGAGAAAAGTCCATAAGAGCTAGATCTGCCGGAACAATACGATCACCCATGATTATTGGTTCCTTCTGCTCACTTCCTGAATCCGAATCTTTAAAATCTATCTTCTCCGGAATATCAAGAACTCCGTCTGTCTCCTCAGCTGTATCTAAAGTCCTCTTGCGAGTACGAGAACGAGGTTGCATAAACGCTCGCTAAAGTACCTGAAACACAACCGAAAATAATAAGTAACACGTCTTAATCACTGAGTCCTAACGACCAATGATGGTAAGTACATAAACTAAACAAATACGCCGAGTCCCCGACAGCGGCGCCAAAAACTTGTTAGGGCGAAAACACGCGCTAATATTCACGCAAGTATACGCGTTCGCAAGTAATATAGAATACTTTCTAGTTCGTTCCCACCGAGACTCAGACTAATTATGTTCAATTAAGCTCACTCACCAATGTATGATTACTTCTCAATGTTAAGACAATAACACTTAGATTTGATTAACTAATTATTAACTACAATTAACTACTAAAATTAACCACTTAATTAACACTTCGAATTAACAATATTAAAACACTCATGAGATCACAACTTCATTACTACTCCCTTCAATAGTCATTGTTATTACCCTTAGCATGCAACAGTGATGCTATTAATTGAATAACACGAAACTGATAAAAGCCAACTTTCATTGTACTAATACCATTCTACCAAACATCCACAATTAAGATAGAAGTTGAATAGTCATCAATTATGTTGAGTCCCTATATGTCTACAGAAATTGACAACATAATGATTTAAGAACAAGTTATTACTTTTGATTACACAGGGTGAATAAAACGGTTAGAGTTACCCAGTAATCATGCAACATCGTACATGACCCTATGCTAGCATGGCAAGTTCTAAATCTCAAGATCCACCGTCGCTTCACAAGAGATTAACACCCTATCTTATATGTTCGCGACGCACATAAGACGAATACGCACAACCAATACTAGATATCATACAATCATCACACACTAAGGTATTAAACAACTAACTAAAGAATTCCATAGTAAATCCGTTACGACCACATGATCACGATTAGCCCATGTTAGCACTCATCGTCATCATGGGTTCATATGAAAACATGATAAATAAACACAAAAGAATAATAACTAAACTAATTATATTAAACCAGAGTACGTCCCAAGAGTAATAGGTTCAAAGCAAAGAAAACTAGCATCCAACGTTACAACGAAATAAAGAATCACAAGAAAATATGCTTCCTCTTCATTGCAGTGTGCTAAAACAGTTTTCTTCCTTATCTCCTTCGCTCCTTGATTAATACAACAATCCAACACACGTGAAACGTCTCTGAAATCTACTTATATAGGAGTCCCATAAAACTCAGATTACATAGAAGTTGGAAGCCAAACAGAATTAGAAGTCTAAAATATTTATTCTGAATTCATGACCCTGTGCGGCCGTTCAGCATAGCTGAGCGGGCGCTCAGCTTCCTGCGTGGCCGCTCAGCATAGATGAGCGGGCGCTCAGACCTCTACTGGAAAATAGTCTGATTTTGCTCCGTTTCTTCGCTGTAATCTGCTCCTCTCTTCCCTCTTGCAATGCTAGACACATGCCAAGGCTGATTATTGATGAATTCTCCCCTGAAATGTAACTAATACCCTGAAATGCACAAACACTAGAAAAAATGCATCAAATACACAAAATACTTGATTTTAAGACACCAATTTAAGCTATTATAAGACTTTATAAGTGGTATAAAATGCCACTTATCATCTAACTCAGCAACCAGTGCTATGGACCCTCATTTCTTCCTTCCTTTCTCCATCCTTTCATCTTGCTCTATTTAAAACTCATAGGTTTTCAGGATGCCATACAGTGTCTCCAAGTGAACTCCTTGTAATCTTATGAATTTCTCAATGAGACTATCATTGGCTTTCACTCCTTTGGGAGAGATCTAAGGAACTTAAGGTTAGAGTCTTTTGTTTGATAAAGTCTTCCATGTAGCTTTAGAGCATTTAGTAGCTTTTGAAATCTACTAAATATAGCAGTAAGTGACTCACTATCTTCACAGTGAAAATGATCATATTGCTGAATCATGAGCTGCACCTTGTTCTCCCTCACTTGCTCAGTACCATAACAAATAATATGTATTGTGTCCCAAACCTCTTTGGTTGTTTTACAGTTAATGATGTTGTCAAACATATCACCATCAACACCATTAAAAAGAATGTTCATGGCCTTCTTATCTATCCTGACTTGTTCAATGTCAGGATCAGACCATTCATGCCTGGGTTTTGGGACTGATGGTTCATTGCCAGTTGCAGCTCTCATTGGTACATGCTGACCTCTCTCTATGTAGTCCACATAGGCCTCATCTTGAGAAAGAAGATGTTGGTGCATCTTCACCTTCCAGTGGTGATAGTTGTCTTTGTCCAGAAATGGAATTTTAATTTCAACATCATTTTTGTTCATCTTGTTGTTTGTTGTGATCTTTAAACTCTTTGTACTTCAAGATTTTGCTCTGATACCAATTGTTATTCCCTAAAAAAGCTACAAGAATTACAGAAAGGGGGTTGAATGTAATTCTGGCCTCTTTTCTTAATTTTAAAAATGTTTAACTTAATACATATAACAGTGTTTGATTTGCTGAAGTGCGGAATAGAAAGATAATTGGAATCAAAACACTAAGTAATTAAACACAAGGCTTTAAAACTTTCTGGTGGATTTGAATGTATCCACTATATATATATATATATCAGAATGAGAACTCTGTGAAGCTTTGAATAGCTCACATCTGCTTTACAAGTTGAACAAACAAACTATAGAGAAATTCTTGCAGAATACAGCTTGATATGTTTCTCTGAAAATAAACTTGCTTAGTTAAATGTTCCACTTGCTACACTTGGTTTATATATCACCAAGTTACATGACAGTAAGACAAGATAATAAAACAAAATATATCTAGTCTAACTCCATGCTGCTTCATTACTATATTCCAACATCTTTAAAAATCTTCACATTTGCATAGAAATGGTAATTATTCTTTGTTCTCAAAATCCTGCTTAACAGGCTACCACATTCTTTTTGCAAACACCCAACGCATGTGACTGTGTTATCACTATCAACAGCTATTTTGAATTTAACCATCCGTCGGGACAATGTCGGTTATCCGTCGGGAGTCATGTTGATTATCCGTTGGGAGCTTTGTTGATCATCTGTCAGGAGTCTTGTAGATCATTCGTCGGGAGTCTCTCTGCCACTTGACTCTATTTGACTTATACATAATTACAAGACATCTCATATTTACAATTAGTCAACCTATTTTGCATATCAATCTAGTAGTCAACATGACTTAGAGAACCCCACACAATCTGCTAGACTAAAACATGTTGTTTGTAGAAATGTGCTACAGTACTTATTTGTTACATAAGCTACACTCTCGATGGATGTCAAATTTTCATCCATCGGGACTATACTAGATCATCCGTCGAGAGCTACAAAATTCACTAAGTTAAATCTACTAAGGTGTTTTGTTTAACTTATCTTCAAGTTCACACCATATTCCTAACATTGTTAGTTACCTTAAGAATTATAGCAACAAATTACAATTCCTGTCGTAGTTTATTTTTTATCTGCTCTTATGTCAACCTCAACCTCCTCCCAGATTCCAGAAAATATATCATCTTTTCTCCAACTAGATCAATGACTATTTGTACTGACATAATCTTCTGCACATCTTCAAGCATCATATTATCTCTAATTTGTATTAGATTTCCATGCTTAATTAGAATTAAAGCATCAGCCACAAATAAATCAACACCTAACCTTCCCTGACCACTTATGACTCCAAGTCTTCTAGCATGAGAACTCTCACTGTAAATCTTCTTTAATATTTCAGAGGAATCTCTTCTAGGTGCAGGCTTTTTGCTTCCCTATAGCAACTTCCTGTTCTCTTCAAAAGTAAGCTCTGACTTATCATAATTTATGTTGTCAGAATTAGGATTTATTGTCTCAGCTTGAATTGGGTTTGTAGGATCAACAACTTGAGTAGTATCAGAGAATGTGACTAGTTGAACATCAGCATTTGTCTATTCATTAACTTGAGCATTGTCAGAGGTTGATTTCAGTTTATCATCCCAATCAGCTCCATAAATCTTTCTTCTTTGATGAGCTTGACTAACTTCTTCTTCTTCAACTCTTTCTTCAGTAGCAAAAGCTTGAGCTACTGTATAGACTGGATCTATCAGTATTTGAGGTTTGGATTCTTTAGATACAAATTTCCTCTTGATAGCTTCAGCTTTAGGCTTTGGCTTGGAATTCTCTCCCATCTTCTCTTTACCCTTATGTCTGATGTCAACATTTAATATTTCTTGGGAACTGAGAGATCTTTCAGCATCCGTTTGACTCACCTCCCTTATAACTACCCTTTTGGTTAGTCTGTTTGAAGGATCATCTTCATAAGGTAATTGAGAGATAGCATCATCGGTATTTGATGTCCTCATGGATTTGAATTCTTCCTCCAATTTACTAATTTGTTCAAGATCAACTCCAGGATTTTCTTTCTCAAAGATTCTTCTACTCACCTCAGAATCAAATGCTTGAATCTTTGGGTCCTTGTAGAAAAGAGCTGTTTTCCTTCCTTTTACTTTCAGATTTTGTAGATACTAACTTGCTTCTGCACCAGCTTCTATATCCAGAATGCCTTGGTTTTCATCAACATTTGTGACTTTCAGAAGTTATTGAGTTGTAGTAGTAGTCACAGTCAATTCTCTTCATTGTACTCTCCTTTAACTCTTCCTAATTTATCCACCTTGTCTAGATTGAGACCTAGTGGCTTTTGATGAACCACTAGTCCCCACTAGCTCTTCACCTCTCCTTTTTACAAACTCCTTTTTTCCCCTTATTACCTCTATCAGGATTTTCATCATCAGAATCTTTCAATGTTAGCTGCTTGCATTTAGATTTATCAATTTTCTCCTCCTTTTTGGCATTATTACCAAGCAGAATGGAAAGAATCAGCTCCATTGAATTATTTACCTCAGTTAGTTTCCCAGAAATTAGCTTCTGATTTTCCTCAAATCTAGCCTGATTGGCTTCAATTTGAGTCTGTCTTTCAATAATAGGTGCAATCTGCTTCTAAATTTCTTGATTAATAGTCAGCTTTGTAACAAGAAAAGAATCTCTGATTTTATTGATTTGAAAAGTAATAGATTCTTGAGTTGTATGTAAAGATCTGACCAAAAGAGTAGATGCTTTTAGATGATTGAGCATATCAGGATTCTGAATTGTCCTTTCAGCCATTTCCAAATGATTGACAACATAGTTTTTGGATATAGGATATTCAACATTTTCCATTTTGTATTCCAGACCTCATCAAAGAACTCCTGTTTTTCTTGGAATCTCTCTCTGTCAACTTCTATTGCCTCACATGGGTGGGCATATCTTCAGGGAAGAATAATTAATCTAGATCATCCTTAGGATCCAGAGTGACATTTAGATTTGAAGTATCAACCTCTTCACCATCATTAGATTATGTCTCATGGACAGATACTTCATCAGCAACTGGGTTTTGAACTATCTGCTGAACTTTATCTCCAGCTTCAGTTTTTATGATAGAATCAAAAATTGGTGATATATGTGATCCAGCTGCTTCAGAAACTGCCATGTCATCGACATTTAACTCCACATCTTCAAGAATAGTAAATAGGTGAGGTGGAGCTTCAGAATTTATCTCTAAGACCTCAGTACTTGTGGAGTGCTGCGGTGACCCTGCTATGAATAGATCTTTATGAATAGATTGTTGTGCATCTGCATCTTCAGCAACAACAGGGAGAATAACAGGTGATTCATTGATAGAGTGAGTGGGATGCAGGAAAGTATTTTTACATAGACCTGCAGGGAGATTATCAACACTTGGTACATCAAAGTCTAACCGAGGGACTACAGACTGTTGTTCAGCAGCTGTTTCTTTTGTACTCTGTGCACCTGCAAAATATATCAAGTAACACTTAATCTCTATATTCTTTTAAAGTAGTATCACTACTCCTCACACCACATAGCTCATAACTTTTAATAGTTAAAGTTACCTCACAAGGATTACTAAATCCTGACTCTCATCTACCTCTCCTTTTTCCAGGAAGTATCCCGCCTCTCTTTAATGTTGTTTTTCTCTAAATCTTTTCTCTCATTCTCACACAAAAGGCTCAGATAATTTTATCCTACAAAAATAAGAGGTGGCTAAACAAAGGTTGTTAGTGGTCATATAACTAGAGGCAGTCCTTAAATAAAGGTGTAGATATAATCATACCAACATGATTTATAACATGATAGATAAATGCTGATAATACAAAATCAGTATTTAATATAAATGCTGCTAAGGTGGAATCAGTATTTATACCTTGTGATTCTGAAGACTCAGCTGGTTTGAAGACATCCAATGGAGGTACTGATAAGATATCAGTAGATGGTGGTGATGGATGGATCCTGCCTTCAGCATCTATAACCAATAACACTACTTCAGGAGTTAAGCCTTCATTACAACTTTGATGTAATGGTTCTCGAGGGGATGGAGATTCAGGAGTTGTTGGATGACTTTGACATTCAGGTTCTTGTGTACTCCTCTCCTCAGATTCAGATTCTAACTCATGTTCTGCTCCTAGTTTGAAACTAGCTTTATGCTTCGAAGTATGCTTCTCAATAGAGTGATAAATATCATTAATCTTTGCAATTTTAGCTTTGATCTTAGCTGATTCATCATTATTCCATTGTTGAATGGACTTTTCAGCAAGAGGCTCTATTTCTTCAATATGTGTTGCACTACTTTGAAGAACATGTTCTTGTTTGATAGCATCAGAATTTGTTGTAGCTGCTTTATCCCTTTGAGATACAGGTTCTTGTGTGCTTAATCCAGGGAAAAGACCTTCCCTTTGCAGCCTCTTGACACATTCTTCTACTTGCTCATGAGTTATTTCCCTCACTCTTTTCCTTGGATGCTTCACTGGAGAATTAAATATTTCCTCAGGTGCATCAGGATTTGTCTGGAAATCAGGATTTGGAGTAGATGCACTATGTGTCTCCTCAACAATTTCTATCTTAATCTTGAGCAGATTTTGAGCGTAGTAGGATTTGGCCAGCTTCCTTTTCCTTGGCCTTAGGCGTGTACCAGTTTTATCAGTATTTCTGGCACTTTAAAAAACATCAGTAGTTGTGCCATCATCAATTGGTAGAATAACTGGTGTAATCTCTGGGATATATCGTGTAATTTTTTTGCTAATAAATAATTATTATGTATGTTTAGTATTTATTCTGTGAATTATTTATTAAGTGTTAAATGTGTTTGGATGTTTAAAAATATTATTAATTGAGTATTTTAATTTTAATATGTCCAAAATAAAATATAAATAATTGTCAAATCTTCCTATTTATTTTTATGTTGATTTATGATTTTATAGGAAATATATGGATTTTATAAAATCTTTTTCCGAGTATTTAAAAACTATTTTATACAATCGGGAACCAACCGACGTCATCTGTTTTTACGTTTTTATAACCCGAAACTCTTCCGAGAACTCCTTAACATAATTGCAATATTCCGAGCATTTTCCATGTTTCGACTTTTTCGATCCGGAGTACGGTTTGTCCTATGCGGGTCCCGACGCAACATTTTCGATACATTATTCGTTTCGGTAAATCAATAAAACTCGTATTTTTGATAAACGGGATCTTTTTATTAAACTATCATAATTATCACCTCATAATACGTGTAACCCGGCGCTGAGACCAAGATCGCAATACAAATTGTACTGATTTGGATAATTATCCTGAAAACCGGTACCGTTTGGATCTGTTTTTATAAATAAACGTACCATTTTATATCCGGAATGATCCAACGGGATACTAATTTTCCGTAATTATAAATAGCCTTTATCGTATTTTATTTCGTACCGAAAATCATTTGCAAACAGTAATTATATAGTTTTTACAGAGAAAATTTATATATTCATAAACCTTTCTGAAAATCAAACCAACAAATCGAGGTGTTAGTGGTCTCTGTTTGGAAAGCTCGAGTAACCAAATCGAAGGTCTTGAGGAGTACTTTCAGAATCTGTGATCCATACACCTGTAGAAATCAAGGTTAATTTTCTATAATTTTTATTATTTTCGAAATATTTTAATTAAAAATATGAATTTTTGTTCGGATGATTGTTTGAAAGATTTTATGATTGCATGTTGTAGAGCTTGTTTTCCTGATGATTTTGATATATTATATGACTGATTTGGAGTTCAATAACATGTTCAAAATTGAGTTTGATTTTCGAATTTTAAATTTAGGGTTTATAACCCGTATGAATGTTTTTAATTGAAATTTAGGGCTTTTTGATCTAGGGGTTATTACCTGTTAATATATAGTGGGTCGTGTTCCTTATAAAATTTGCAATCGATTGGTATATAGCTCGTTAACAGAGGATTCGTGAATCGAAGGGAGTTGTGATTTCACGTCGAGTTCGCCGGAAATCGGTGAACTTCTCGACCAAATTCCGTCCAACTCAGGGATGGGTTGTGTGATTTGATCGCCTTCTCCGGCAAGACATGGCATTTTCCGGCGAACCCCCTATAAAATTACAGTTTGGGACGATGCAGTTTGGTCCCTGAAGTTTTCAGAATATGCAAAAATAGGATTCTTGTTTTAAAAACGTTTAAAAATCATATTTTCTATTTATTTTAATTATAAAAATTCATTTTTAATCTCTGAAAATTCCAAAAATTATTATTTTAATTCCAAAATTTATTTTAGTTCAAAAATAAATCTGAATTAATTAGTTAATTAATTTTATTTAATAATTAATTGATTAATTGGTCAATTAATTCAAAAATTAATTGATTAATTGATTTAATTAATTATTAATTGATTTAATTAATTATTAATTGATTTAATAAATTATTAATTGATTTTAATTAATTATTTAATTAGATTAATTATTTAAAAATGATTTATAAATTCTGAAAAATAGTTTCGAATTTTAAAATATTATTTTAAATTTTTTTCAAGGCTCGATAATTATTATAAAATTATTTTGGAGCCATATTTGGCCAACCGAACCCTGTTTATTGCTTTAAAATTTATCCAACGACCCGTTTTAATTCCGAAAAATATTTTAAAAATCATTTTAAATACCCGAAAGCCTGTTTACAACCCGAGACCCTTTTATAAATAATATATCATTGATTGTTTGACGTGTTTCATGTTATATGTGACTTGTTGATTGATTATCGGTCTATATGTTCGGTGTTTACTTGTTTATTGCGTAACTTTCAATCCGTTAGTCGGATTTGGGTAAAACGAAGGGTAGATAGAAGTATGTATCGAATAGAATCGTATGAGTTAAATATTGATAGATGCTTATGATATGTGAGCAGAAGAGGCAAGGCGTAGGAAAGGGAAACAGATAGTCGAGGAATAGACGGTTGTAATTGGAAGTTAGTGCAGTATAGCAAGCTAGTACCGGGCAAGTGTCTGAACTTTCTCGAAATATATTGTAGTTGCTTGATAGTCCTGTTTTATATTGCAAGTGCTTTAAAGCACTGAACCCTAAACCCTGATTACAGTTATTGATCTTGAGCCGTAAACCTTATTCTTTCTAAACCATTGATTGTTGTACACCCAAATATGAACCATAAATATATGATAGTACTCCACAAATACAGACAAACTAAATATTAAACACTGAATCGGATTACTTAAATATTCAAACCATTATACCTTATGCTTTGAGAGACCAAATCCTTGAAACTTTGATTTCTATGTTATCCAATTCTTTCATTACTTAACAGCCAAGCTTTGAAATTGCCACATTGATCCTTTGTGAAGATTGAAACCATTTTATTATCAAACATCCATTGCTATTTATGATTCTGTTTATTGCTTTACATTGTTTATTCTGTTATTATGTTAGAATTGGATTGTTTTTATAAAATTGTGGACCAGATTCGTGGTCAGACCATATTAATGGTCAAGTTAGGCCAATATGTGCCTTGGATCCAATAGTTAGAGTAGTGTTGTGTGCTTTGCTCGGGGTAAGTGCGTGACTGATCAGCAGCCTAACCTTGGTTTTTAAAATAAAAATATAATATCTAATTCTAAATCATAATTCATTGTTCACTTGAAATCATAACCTTTTCCACTTGATGATCATTATTCTCAGTCTTGTCATTGAGACTTGCTGAGCTAGTTAGCTCATTTGTGCGATGTTGTTTATGTTCTTTTCCAGTTAAGAAGGAACCAGTTGGTAGCGAGGATCCCCAAACCAGTGCGAGAGCTTGGGGTCCAGGTTGATAGACTTTACTGCACCTATTTTACTTTACCTTATTTATTTATTGCACCAGTTATACCCCTGTGATACCATGTACCCTGTTTCCTTAACTGTTTATATTCTGTAAAGAAGCATGCAATTTACTTAGTTCAACTGTTACAATTATTTTAAAAAAAGATATTTCTATTTTACAAAACTTTTCTTTTATGCAAAGGATTTGATTTAAAAGCTAAATAAGTTGTTTGATTCTTTACAAAAAAATGCCTCCCAGAAGAAATACACGCACCAACACCTAGAATGAAGAAACCAACAACAATAACAACCAAGATGACACCAACCAGAATGTAAACCCTGAACCCATAGACCCATCAATAGCCCAGATTCTTCAAATCTTGGCCGAACAAACAGTTCACCTGGTACAACAACAACAAAGACAGACCAATCCCCAAGTAACTTTCAAAACTTTTCGGGCAGTAAACCCACCAGAATTCAAGGGTTCCTTAGATCCGATTAAAGCAAATGTTTGGTTAAAGGAAATAGAGAAGTCGTTTGCTTTAGTGAAAGTGAATGAAGAACAGAAGGTTGAGTTTGTGAGTTATTATTTGAAGAATAAGGCCACCTATTGGTGGGAGACTGTGAAGACATTGGAAGGTACAAATGTTATTACTTGGGAGAGGTTCAAGGAATCGTTTTAGAAAAATATTTTCCCCAGTTTGTTTAGGATCAGACGGAGCTGAAGTTTTTAGAGTTAAAGCAAGGAAATATGTTGGTGGCGGATTATGAGAGGAAGTTTGAAGAGTTTTCAAGGTATGCGCCGTCATATGTGGATACTGACAGGAAGAAGACTAAAAGATTCTAGCAAGGTTTGAAGCCCTGGATCAGAGGGAAGGTAGCCATTTTTGAATTGGATACCTATGTAGGAGTTGTACAGAAGGCCATGATTGTGGAGATAGAGAGTGAGATGTCACAGAAGGAAAAAGAAAGTAAGAAAAGGAAATTTAAAAGGAATGAAGGTCAGTCACAACCAGGGAAGTTTCCAAATTTTAAGAAGGGCAAGTTTCAGCCAGGGAGAAATTTTAATTTGAGGAGGCAAAATGCAGGCGACGGAGGCCAGGGAAACCGTCCAGTCAATATGAATCAGCAGAATCAGTTAAGGTTAACTTTCCAGATTGTCAGGTATGTGGGAAGAAACATGGAGGAGTTTGTAACAAGTTGAATGTAGTTTGTTTCAAGTTTAATAAAAAAGGGCACTATTTGAGGGAGTGCCGAAATCAGCCAGCGAGAGAGCCAGCAAATAAGGATCAGCCTATCTGGAATCCAGCAATTAAGGTTCTAGATATTGGATTTACATGCTTTAAATATGGAAATCCATGACATATAGCCAGGGATTGCAAGACACCAGCCCCAGTAAGTAATGCGTTGAGAATTATGGGATCTACCCCAGTAGTAAATGAGACTCCAAGGGCTAGAGTTTTCGATATGTCTATGAAGGATGCTATCAGGATACTGATGTCGTGGCGGGTACGCTTAATGTGAATTCTTTATGTGCCAAAGTGTTAATAGATTCGGGAGAAACTCGATCATTTGTCTCACAAGATTTTGTTAGTAAGTTAAATTATCCAGTTGAGTATTTAAATGAAATAATGACTGTAAAATTGGCAAATCAAGAACATGTATCAGTTAATCAAGTTTATGGAAATTGTGAGATTGAGATTTCTGGTAGTAAGTTTTGTGTAGATTTGATATCATTTAAGTTAGGGGAATTTGACGTTATCTTAGGAATGGATTGGTTATCTAAGCACGATGCCCATATAGATTGTCGAAATAAGAAGGTAATGGTGAAGACGCCAGACGAGAGGATAGTAACGTTTAAGGGCCAGAAGCAAGCAAAGAAGTTCTTAACGATGATTCAAGCCAAGAAGTTACTATGACAAGGATGCAAGTATTTCGTTGCATATGTGATTGATAGAAGTCAGGAGCCAGCAAAACTTGAAGAAATTCCAGTAGTTAATGAATTTTCAGACGTGTTTCCCGATGAGTTACAAGGACTTCCTCCAGATAGAGAAATTGAATTTGCAATCGACTTAGCACCTGGAACGGAACCAGCATCCAAGGCCCCGTACAGAATGGCGCCCGTTGAGATGAAGGAACTAGCAAAGAAATTGCAAAAGTTGCTAGAGAAAGGAGTAATCAGACCCAGTGTATCCCCGTGGGGTGCACCGGTATTATTTGTCAAGAAGAAGGATGGAAGCATGAGACTGTGCATCGACTATAGGGAGCTCAACAAGCTTACAATCAAGAACAAGTATCCGTTACCTAGAATTGATGATTTGTTTGACCAATTGAAAGGAGCCAAGTACTTCTCCAAGATTGATTTGAGATCAGGATATCATCAACTAAAGATTAAGCCAGAAGATATACCAAAGACAGCTTTCAGAACAAGGTATGGACATTATGAATTTTTAGTGATGTCTTTTGGATTAACCAATGCCCCGGCAGCGTTTATGGACCTGATGAACATAATTTTCAAGGAATACTTGGACAAGTTTGTTATCGTGTTTGTAGACGATATTTTGATATATTCATAGACAGAAGAGGATCATGCAGAACATTTAAGAACAGCTTTGGAGATTTTAAGGAAAAAGAAATTATATGCTAAATTCTCGAAGTGTGAGTTTTGGCTACAGGAAGTTCAGTTCTTAGGACACATAGTCAGTAATGAAGGGATCAAAGTGGACCCAGCAAAGATTGAGGCAATTACAAATTGGGAAAGACCGAGAACACCAACAGAAGTAAGAAGCTTCTTGGGATTAGTAAAATATTATCGTCGATTCGTTTAAAATTTCTCAAGGATTGCAACACCATTAACGAAGCTTGCATGAAAGAATGCAAAGTTTATATGGAACGATAAATATGAAGAAAGTTTTCAGGAATTGAAGCGAAAATTAATCACGGCACCTGTTTTGTCACTTCCAGATGATCAAGGAAATTTTGTAATCTATAGCGATGCTTCTCATAAAGGACTCGGATGCGTTCTGATGCAGCACGATAAGGTGATTGCGTATGCGTCAAGGAAACTGAAACCACACGAACAAAAATATCCTACTCATGATTTGGAGCTAGCAGCCATAGTTTTTGCTTTGAAAATTTGGAGACATTATCTATATGGAGAAAAATGCGAGATTTACACGGATCATAAAAGCTTGAAGTACATATTGACACGGAAGAAGCTTAATATGAGACAAAGGAGGTGGTTAGAGTTGATTAAGGTCTACGACTGCACGATTAACTATCATCCCGATAAAGCAAACGTTGTAGCGGACGCGTTAAGTCGGAAAGAAAAGTTAAATGTATTATCAGTACCCGAAGAGATATATAAGGAATTTCAGAAATTGGAATTGGAAATTAGAATTTGCAAGCCTGATGAAGCAAAAGTGTATAGTATGACTTTCCAGCCGGAGTTGTTAAAGAAGATAAAGAAGTGTCAAGAAGAAGTAATGTATTAGGACATAAATTGTTTGGTAGGTGAAGAATTGTGCACACAAAAGGACGATCAAGGTATTCTTTGGTTTCCTTCTAGAATTTGGATTCCACCAGTAACAGAGTTAAAGAATGAAATTTTAAAGGAAGCTCATAGTTCAAGGTATTCAATCCATCCAGGGAATACCAAGATGTACATAGATTTAAAGGAAAATTATTGGTGGCCAGATATGAAGAGGGAAATTGCGGAATGGGTTAGCAGATGTTATACATGTCAGAGAGTTAAAGCAGAGCATCAGAGACCAAGTGGATTATTACAACCATTGGAGATTCCAGAGTGGAAGTGGGAGCATATTGCCATGGATTTCATAGTTGGATTACCAAGGACAAAAGCTAATCATGATGCCATCCGGGTTATAGTGGATAGACTTACCAAGTCAGCTCATTTTCTGCCTATAATTGAAAGATTTTCACTCGACAGGTTAGTCCATATGTACTTGAAAGAAATTGTAGTTCGTCATAGAGTTCCTGTGTCTATCGTATCCAATCGAGATCCGAGATTTAATTAAAGATTTTGGAAGAGTTTTCAAGAATGTTTGGGAACGAGATTAAATATGAGTACGGCTTACCATCCATAGAAGGACGGCCAAGTGAGAGAATGATCCAGACAATCGAAGCCATGTTACGTGTTTGTGCTATTGATTTCAAAGGAAGTTGGGACGAGCATTTACCCCTGGTAGAATTTACTTACAACAACAGTTATCACGCTAGTATTGGAATGCCACCCTATGAAGCTCTTTATGGACGCAAATGTCGATCTCCTGTATATTGGGACGAAGTAGGAGAACGCAAAATACTTGGACCTGAATTCGTACAGCAAACGAAGGAAGTTGTTGAAGTTATCCAGAAGAGATTGATAGCAGCACAAGACCGTCAAAGGAAGTATGCAGATCAATCAAGGAAAAATATAGAATTCGAAGAAGGAAATTTGGTATTACTGAAAGTATCACCGTGGAAGGGATTGACGAGATTTGCAAAGAAAGGAAAACTGAGCCCAAGATATGTTTGACCTTTTGAGATTTGTTAAGTGTTAAATGTGTTTGGATGTTTAAAAATAATATTAATTGAGTATTTTAATTTTTTTTATGTCCAAAATAAAATATAAATAATTGTCATATCTTCCTATTTATTTTTATGTTGATTTATGATTTTATAGGAAATATATGGATTTTATAAAATCTTTTTCCGAGTATTTAAAAACTATTTTATACAATCGGGAACCAACCGACGTCATCCGTTTTTACGTTTTTATAACCCGAAACTCTTCCGAGAACTCCTTCCTAACCTAATTGCAATATTCCGAGCATTTTCCATGTTTTGACTTTTTCGATTCGGAGTACGGTTTGTCCTGTGCGTGTCCCGGCGTAACATTTTCGATACATTATTCGTTTCGGTAAATCAATAGAACTCGTATTTTTGATAAACGGGATCTTTTTATTAAACTATCACAACTATCACCTCGTAATACGTGTAACCAGGCGCTGAGACCAAGACTGCAGTACAAATTGTACTGATTTGAATAATTATCCCGAAAACCGGTACCGTATGGATCGGTTTTTATAAATAAACGTACCATTTTATATCCGGAATGATCCAACGGGATACTAATTTTCCGTAATTATAAATAGCCTTTACCGTATTTTATTTCGTACCGAAAATCATTTGCAAACAGTAATTATATAGTTTTTACAGAGAAAGTTCATATATTCATAAACCTTTCTGAAAATCAAACCATCAAATCGAGGTGTTAGTGATCTCTTTTTGGAAAGCTCGAGTAACCAAATCGAAGGTCTTGAGGAGTACTTTCAGAATCTGTGATCCATACACCTACAGAAATCAAGGTTATTTTTCTATAATTTTTATTATTTTCGATTTATTTTAATTAAAAATATAATTTTTTGTCCGGATGATTGTTTGAATAATCTGATGATTGCATGTTGTAGAGCTTGTTTTCTTGATGATTTTGATATATTATATGACTGATTTGGAGTTCAATAACATGTTCAAAATTGAGTTTGATTTTTGAATTTTGAAATTAGAGTTTATAACCCGTATGAATGTTCTCAATTGAAATTTAGGGCTTTTTGATCCAGGGGTTATTAGTTGTTGATATATAGTGGGTCGTGTTCCTTATGAAATTTGCAATCGATTGGTATATAGCTCGTTAACAGAGGATTCGTGAATCGAAGGGAGTTGTGATTTTAAGTTCACGTCGAGTTCTTCGGAAACCGGCGAACTTCTCGGCCAAATTCCGGCCAACTCAGGGATGGGTTGTGTGATTTGATGGCATAGTTATATACCCGGTGTGGTGTAGATTATATCTGGAGGTGGTGGTGGCCTGAGCTTCCCTGAATCGCCTTCTCCGGCAAGACATGGCATTTTCCGGCGAACCCCCCCTAAAGTTTCCAGAGTTTGCAAAAATAGGATTCCTGTTTTAAAAATATTTAAAAATCATATTTTCTATTTATTTTAATTATAAAAATTCGTTTATAATCTCTGAAAATTTTAAAAATTATTATTTTAATTCCAAAATTTATTTTTAATTCAAAAATAAATCTGAATTAATTAGTTAATTAATTTTAGTTAATAATTAATTGATTAATTGGTCAATTAATTTAAAAATTAATGAATTAATTGATTTAATTAATTATTAATTGATTTTAATTAATTATTTAATTAAATTTAGTTATTTAAAAATGATTTAGAAATTCCGAAAAATAGTTTCGAGCTTTAAAATATTATTTTAAATTGTTTACAAGGCTCGATAATTATTATAATATTGTTTTGGAGCTAGACTTGGCCAACCAAACCCTGTTTATTGCTTTAAAATTTATCCAATGACCCCTTTTAATTCCGAAAAATATTTTAAAAATCATTTTAAATACCCGAAAGCCTGTTTACAACCAGAGACTCCTTTATAAATAATATATCATTGATTTTTTGACGTGTTACGTGTATATGTGACTTGTTGATTGATTATCTGTGTATATGTTCGGTGTTACTTGTTTATTGCGTAACTTTCAATCCGTTAATCGGATTTGGGTAAAACGAAGGGTAGATAGAAGTATGTATCGAATAAAATCGTATGAGTTGAATATTGATAGATGCTTATGATATGTGAGCAGAAGAGGCAAGGCGTAGGAAAGGGAAACAAATAGTCGAGGAATAGATGGTTGTAATTGGAAGTTAGTGCAGTATAGCAAGCTAGTACCAGGCAAGTGTTCTGAACTTTCTCGAAATATATTGTAGTTGCTTGATAGTCCTATTTTATACTGCAAGTGCTTTGAAGCACTGAACCTTAAACCCTGATTCAAGTTAATGATCTTGAGCCGTAAATCTTATTCTTTCTAAACTATTGATTGTTGTATACCCAAATATGAATCATAAATATACGATACTACTCCACAAATACATACAAAGTAAATACCAAACACTGAACTGAATTACTTACATATTCAAACCATTGTACCTTATGCTTTGAGAGACCAAATCCTTGAAACCTTGAAATGTTGATTCCTTTGTTATCTAATTCTTTCATTACTTAACAGCCAAGCTTTGAAATTGCCACATTGATCCTTTGTGAAGATTGAAACCATTTTATAATCAAACATCCATTGCTATTTATGATTCTGTTTATTGCTTTACATTGTTTATTCTCTTATTTTGTTAGAATTGGATTGTTTTTATAAAATTGTGGACCAGATTCCTGGTCAGACCATATTAATGGTCAAGTTAGGCCAATGTGTGCCTTGGATCCAGTAGTTAGAGCAGTGCTGTGTGCTTTGCTCGAGGTTAGTACGTGACTGATCAGCAGCCTAACCTTGGTTTTTAAAATAAAAATATAATATCCAATTCTAAATTATAATTCATTGTTCACTTGATATCATAAACCTTTCCACTTGATGATCATTATTCTCAATCTTGTCATTGTGACTTGTTGAGCTAGTTAGCTCATTTGTGCGATGTTGTGTATGTTCTTTTCCAGTTAAGAAGGAACCAGTTGGTAGCGAGGATCCCCAAACCAGTGCGAGAGCTTGGGATCCAGGTTGATCGAGTTAAGCTAGCAGGCATCTTTTGGGATAATTTAAGTTTGTAAAAGTTTGTAATAATGTTTAATACTCAGTTCTGAGTTTGAATAGTTGGGATTTGGATGTTTGTAATATAAAGTGTGTGTGTGGCTTGTGTACATACTTTAACCTATTGTGGTCCGTGGTAGTTGGTAAGTAGGGTCACTACATATTATTATTATCTTTATTATTGTTATAAGCAGGTTATAAATAAGGTGTGTGTGTGTGGACCCCAAACTTCTGACCCGGGTTTGGAGGGCGCCACAACTGGTCTTGGAGAAGAATCAGAATTTAAGATTAAAAATTTTGAAGATAAGGTATTATTATCCTTATCATCATTTAATTCTAATCCTGCAAGCACAATCTTCCTTCTTACAGATTCTGAAGGTTTAGAAGATTGAGGAACTTGTGTTACATCATCTTTTAATTTGGCTACATCAGTATTTGTAGCAGCTGATCTCCTACCCTCCTGGGGTTTCTCAACTAGAGCCTCAAACCTGGAAGCCAGCTTAAATTTCTTCCTTTTTACAATAGGTGTCTTTTGAGAGGCACCTGAGGTGGTTTGTGTTTGTGTTTGGGTTGTTGTACTGGGATGAGCTACAGGGGGGTTCCGAATGGTGATTTCCTATAGCTAAGCACTCTGCTTGTTGGGAAAATCATAAGTCACAGGGAGCCTTGCAATGAGCAAGTTACTAGCAACTAATGACAACCTCAAAGGAACTAAATCCTCTTTCTTTTCAACTAGCATAATACATAGTCTTCTTATCAACAGTTAATCTATCACCTATAAAAGATAAAACTACTCTACCAAAGTCATAATTTGCACCACGGATTAGAGAGTGCCTTATTTGTTGTGTCATGATAGGAAGAGCATCAAAGTTGGAAGATTTTTTGTTAAAAGCCTTTGTGATGCAATCAAAAAATAAATTTCATTCCTTCATGAGCCCATTTCTCTCAATTGACCAAGGTTCTTCAAGTCCTTATCATAGCCTATCTCATTGAAAAACCTCCTCATTTCAGCATCTCCCACAAAAGTAGAGTAGGAGTCATGATCAGGCGACTGTAATGCATCCCTTACAGTTTGAGGAGTTACAATCTTTGTCTTATTGTCAAACTCAAACACCAGATTTGGAGTCCCATTGGCACCTCCATCATCATAAACACCAGTTCTCCAGATAGTTACTACCTGGTCACCTGAGATTATGGGTGGAGCTGTGAGAGCAAGCCCAATCTCACTGGATCTCAAAATGTCCTGAAATATATGAAAATTAATATTGACACTATTGTTGTCCAATATAGCCGAGTAATTGTTAGTAACAAACTTGGCACCACCATAATTGAAAGGTTTAGAAGCAGGTGGTGAAGTCATTGTGAATTGGAAAGAAAAAGTTTCGAGAAGAAATTAGGGTTTCAGAGTTTACGGGAGAGAGAGAGAGAGTGAATTCATAGAGAAGAAGATAAATTTGAAATCAGAAATTGAGTTTGTTTACCAAATCACTCCACTAACTCAGAAACGTTTTAGTTTAGTGGGACACGTGGCCGCCTGCTATTGACTGTAAAAACAATCATGTAAATATGTAGTAAAGGTAGTTACTGCGCGCATGCTTTCCCGGAATAATGTTTTGTGTATACTCAAATGTTTTTACATATCCTCACGCCATAAATAACAACTTTAATCATGCATAATTACCCACTTCCATATTACTTCACCACTATAATTAAAATACCGATTATAACAATATTGGAATAAATTCAAAAATTATCGTCAGAATATAATGATCAATCATAGTCTGACAAATATCAGTATTTAATCAACCACTATCAGGATTTATCAGTCAACACAAGTTTGTCCAATATTAGAGCGTATACAGATAATCAGAGTTTAATATGCAGCTACTGGCTGGGATTAATAGAAGCTAATTACATACTTTCATGGCATCAGAGTTTAACACTATAATTAGTATTTAACAAGTACTGATACATAATAAGAAGAAACCACACTCCAACTATCCTCCAAATTATCAGAGTTTTTGAAATGTCCTGATATCATTCCTAATTCATTCACCAATCTTGTAAAGGTAGCTTCACAGAGAGTCTTGGTGAATATATCTGCTAATTGCTGATATGTTGGAACAAAAATCAATTCCACTATACCTTCCATCACATGCTCCCTCATAAAATGGTACCTAATATTGATGTGTTTAGTCATTGAATGTTGTACTAGATTTCCTTTAATTGTAATAGCACTTTTATTATCACAATATATAGGAATTGCAGAATACTCTAACCCATGATCCATTAACTAATTCTTCATCCATAGAATTTCAGCACAACAGCTTCCTACAGCAATATATTCAGCTTCTGCAATTGATATGGAAATTGACTTTTATTTCTTGCTAAACCAAGAAACCAACCTTCCATCAAGAAATTGGAAGCTTCTAGAAGTGCTTTTCCTGTCTATTTTATATCCTGCAAAATCAGCATCCAAGTATCCAATTAGCTCAAAGTCTGAATCTCTTGGATACTATAATCCAAGATTTATGGTGTTTTTGAGATATTTAAAAATTCTTTTCACAACTAATAGATGTGTTTCCCTTGGATCATCTTGGAACCTTGCACAGAGATAGGTAGCATACATGATATCAGGTCTACTAGCAGTCAAAAATAGGAGTGAGCCAATCATACCTCTGTAGTTAGTTATATCTACCGATGAACCAGTATTTAAATCTAACTTGGTTTTCGTGGCCATTAGAGTTGTTGCAGTTGAACTGTCTTGCATTCCAAATCTTTTGAGCAAATTCCCGGTGTATTTGGATTGATTTATGAAGATCCCTTCATCAGTCTGTTTTACTTGTAAACCTAGAAAATAACTCAATTCTCCCATCATTCTTATTTGATATCTTGACTCCATTAGCTTTGCAAACCTCTCACAGAGTTTATCATTAGTAGAACCAAAAATGATATCATCAACATATATCTGTACTAATAACAAGTCCTTACCATGGTATTTATAAAATAAATTTTTGTCAATTATACCTCATGTGAAACCACTTTCTAATATAAATAGAGCAAGGGTTTCATATCGGGCCCTTAGAGCTTGTTTTAGTCAATAGAGTGTTTATCCAGTTTATAGACATGATCAAGATATTTTAGATCAATGAACCCTGGAGGCTGTTCAACATAAACTTCCTCTTCAAATTCACCATTCAGAAATACACTTTTCACATCCATTTAGAACACTTTAAACTTTATGTGAGCAGCATAGGCTAGAAAATTCTGATTGCCTCAAGCCTTACAACTGGAGCAAAAGTCTCATCATAATCAATGCCTTCTTGCTGTGAATAGGCCTTTACAGCCAGTCTTGATTTATTTCTTGTAATGATGCCCTCACTATCAGTTTTGTTTCTGAACACCCACTTTGTACCAACAATTGATCTGTTCTTTGGTCTTGGCACAAGAGTCCAACCTTTGTTTCTTTCAAATTCATTAAGCTCCTCTTGCATTGCTGTAACCCGGTCAGCATCTTGAAGTGCTTCTTCCACTTTTTTTGGTTCAGTTTGAGATAGAAAAGAATGGTAGAGACATTCATTTTGAGTGGCTTTTCTGATTTTTACACCACTATCAGGATTTCCAATGATCAAGTCAAGTGTGTGTGACTTAGACCATTTTCTTGCGGATGGGAGTTGACTACTTATATCATAACCTCCCCTTGATCCATGAACTCTCTAGTATCTCTTTGAATTATACCACTATCATTTCCCGATGCTACCCCTGAATCAGTATTTCCAGTGCTATTAGTATTTGATCCATCAGTATTTGAGGAATCAGAGTCTAATGAAATATTTACTACTGTTCCTTGAGTTGAATCACTTATAGAATACTATGGCTGTGAATCATGTTGCTCCCCCTCAACATGTGTGTTAGTCCCTTAACAATATAGCAAGAATTAAAGAAGGGGGGTTGAATGGAATTCTTGAACCTTTTTCTTGAAATAAAAATGTTCAACTCGATTATGGATATATTTGTTTTGATTAGCACAATGCGGAATGTAAACTTGAATGAATCAAAATATAAGTAATTAAAAACAAGAGTCTTTAAAAACTTTCTGGTGGATTTAAACAATTCCACCAGAGATATATATATAATATATCGAGAGGACTCTGTGTGCAGAAATGCTCACAGCTGCTTACAAAATAGAACTGCTGAGAATACAGGAAATGCTAAAGATTGTGCTTACAAAGATTTCTCTGTTTGTATATTTTTCAGCTATCTCAGTTATTTTTCTATTTGCTACTCTCTTGGTTTATATATTACCAAGATTACAAAGTCAAAAGAACTGAACAAATATAAAATCTAACAGTCTTGATCTTTGCTGCTTTTCGTCCTCTATTACCCAGTTAATGGGCTTCCATAGTGTGTTTGTATCCAACTCGACGGCTGTGTATCAGCTTTCACTTTTCAACTGATGTTTGAATCATGATATGATCATCCGTCGACTTTCAGATCATCCGTTGATGACTTAATTGATCATCCGTTGACTACTATGTTAAACATCCGTTGATAGTCATTTGATCTTCCGTCGAAGCTTTGTTAATCATCCGTCGATAGCTATTTTGG
Source organism: Apium graveolens (assembly GCF_009905375.1). Taxonomy (NCBI): domain Eukaryota; kingdom Viridiplantae; phylum Streptophyta; class Magnoliopsida; order Apiales; family Apiaceae; genus Apium; species Apium graveolens. The sequence continues at coordinate 92,709,626 of NC_133647.1, read as the reverse complement.
CACTTGACTTCATTTCACTTATACAGAATTACAAGACATTGCTTATGTACAGTTAATCAACCTATTCTGCATATCTAGTTAAAGTTAACATGACTTATATGCTACTACAGATTCTATACAAAGGTGCATACATCACTGTACTACAAACTTATTATTACATAAGCTACTCACTCGATGGATAATAAGTTAATCATCCGTCGGGACTATAATGAGTTATCCGTCGGGACTAAAACTCTTATCCGTCGAATGCTACATAATTTCACTAAGTAAAATCTACTTAGACATTTTGTTTAAGTGATCATCAAGTACACAACATATTCATAACAATCTCCCCCAATTCATGTCTACTTGAATTGTAGCCATAAATTAAGAGACACTTGATGATTACAAAAAACATCCTTAACATATATCTTTAAAGATAAGTAGATAGAACTGAAAGTGCTTCAATTTAAACAAAATGTACAAGGTTTGGCTCACAGTCAGTTCAAGATGCTCCTCTAGCCTGAGCAGATTTTTCTAGTTTCTTGAAGGTCTAGATCTTCTTCCAAGCTTTCTATTATTTTCTTCAATTTGATTCTGGAGCTGCCTGTGGAATTCTAATTCATCAGATTCTGAAAGATCTAACATTTCTTGCATCTCCAAGAGAGTCTCATTGCTAGAGATACTCAATTGATCTTCTAATCTGAAGAATCTTCTCACACCCTTGTCATCCATGAATTCCATCAGCCAGTAGGGCCTTAGATGCACTCTTCTCCCTGTGTATGGGATGATAAGAGTCTTGGGAAGTGCATCTTTGGCTCTAACACTCCTTAGCTCTTCAATCTTCTTCAATACTAATCTTCTTGCAGTTACATTAAACTCAAAGTTTTTCTTGAAGGATGAATAGACTTTGATCAACACAGCTTGGCTTTCTTGAAGTATCCTGTGAAGAGGCCACTGAATCTCCCTTCCTCCTTTGTACTTGAACACCAACCTTTCAGGTAGGTTTCTGTATGCATCAATTGCCCTTACCTCATCCAGCTCCTCCAGATAAAGGTTTAGATCTGAGAATTCTTTGATGTTACATAAGTACAAGTAGTCTCCCCTGTTGACCTTGGGTTGAGCTTTGACTACTGACTTGGATTTGAGAGGTGACAACTTCACTTTCTTGATTGCCCTTGACTTTGTCCTTCTTGGCTTAGTAAGAATTGGCAAGTTGAAGTCAGGAATTGGTAATTTATCCCACTCTATTGGCTCATCCTTTGGCACAATAGGCTCTCCATGTATGTTCCTATAGGGGTCCACCACCCTTATATCTTCAAATACCACAGAGGGCTTTGATGATTGAGTTTTAGCTTGAGTGGATTCCTTAGGAAATTGATCTTTCAACTCCTTGTCAACAACATCCAATTTCCTTTTTGTTCTTTTAGCCAGTTCTTTCTTTCTTGGGGATTTCTTCTATTCTTCAATCTTCTTCTTTGATTCAGTAGCTTGAGATGGTTGAGAGGGAATTTGTTGAGAAGTATTCACAGCCTGTGGCTTGGCCAAGATAGCAAACTTTTCTTTCTTTTGTTTAGACTTCTTTGCATCTAGAGTAGCTTGCCTCTTTTCCTGCTTCAATCTGGATTTTTCTTCTTTCTTTGCATGAGCAAATTGTGGATGTCCAGCTACCACACAAATTTCCTTCCCATTTCTGAATATCTTTGTAATTCTCTTTCTTGAGGCTGAATCAGCTGGATCTTTGTAGAAGACAATAGATCTTGACAGAAGCTTCTTTTCATCAGGCTTGGGTGTCTCATACACAGTATCCATAGGGTTCTTCAAAGATGACTTTGGATAGTTTGCCCTTGGTTTAAGAATTACCTCAGCCTTTGTAGTCTTGATGCAGGAAGATTGTCCTTTCTCCAGACAGTTCATGCTCATCTCATTCATACTGATTGGCTTGACATGAGAGTGATGGATGGCTGACTGAACTGGTTCCTTGACTAATTCAAACTTTTTCTGTATGTCCTCATCAATCTTTTTCCAGTTGATCAGAGTCAACTTTCCTTTATCAGCATCTTTCAAATTTTCTGCTGCTGCATTGATAAGATCTATACCATCTGCAACTGGTGGCTTGGAGATAGTAATTGAAGGTACAATTACTTTACTGATTTGAACTAGAAGTTTATCCCCCTCAGTTGGTCCTTTCTCCCCCTTACTTGATTCTCTCTCCCCCTTTTTGTTATCATCAAGTGGAGGAGTTAGGCCTTGTGCTTTAGCCAGTTGCATAAGAAGATTTGTCTGAGTCTGTTGATTTTGAAGAAGTAGAGCCACTGAATTCTCAATAACTTGAACTCTGTTCTCTAGCTTGGCTATCTTCTTGTCAGAATCTGATTCTTTCCTTAATCTCAGTAATAGATCTTGCATGGTACCATATGGCATTACTGAATCCAGCTTCTCAGAGTTATAGGTCTTCAAGTCAGCTATATCCCTTTTCAATTCATCCACACTGAGATTATGTCTTAAGTGCTGGATCTTCATTAGATGTAGAGAGTCCAGGTGAGCTTGAAGAACAGCCTTGGCACCAGCATCTGAAGTTTCCTGAAGGGCCTGTTGAATAGCTATTACTTGTTTGACCAAAGACACCTCAAATTGTCCTGGTGTAGATTCCTTTGCCCATGCCCATTCAGGTAAACTTAAAGCAGAACTTGGGCCTTCAGCTCCCCCTAAGTTCATGCTTCCATCCAAAGAACCAGAGTCATCATCATCAGAATTTACTCCAAATTCTTCAGATGGCTCTCCAGCTTGAGAATGCATTATGTTCACAGCAGCTTTATCTCTTTGAAGAGATTCTGTGGTGTGCACTAAATTCAAAGTCTGCTCTACCTCCATATTACCCTGAGCAGCCAACAATATAGGCTGAAACAGGGTGAGTAAAAGTATTAGCATCCAAGGAAATGTTATCAATTACAGCTTTATAATGTTGCTGAAATTGTCTTTCCTTTTCAGCATCATCCACAATCATTGACTCACTAGCAATGGCTGGTTCCATCCTTATTTCTCCAGTACCTGCCTTTCTCTCATATTCTCTCTTTTGTTGCATCAGGGTCTCACCCTGGCTCCCCACCCTCACACCCTCACCTTCACCTACTAAGGTGGGACTCCTCTCACTCACTTTTGCCAATCCTGAATGAATGGATTGCTGAGATTCACTCTTTTCCTCTCCTTTTTCCTGGGAGCAACCCAGCCTTTCACTCAATGCACTCTCCTCTCTCAGTCCTAAGAATGATTGTATTACCACTAAATCTTCTGCATTTGAAATTATTGAAGTTTGAAGTTGTGGAGAGACACTCGACGGATAAGTGATATCCATCGGGTGAGTGGTAAAGCTATCCGACGGATAACTGCTGTTAAGCTTATCCATCGGGATACAATCACTACTCGACGGATGAGCAATATCCATCGAGAGAGTAGAAATAAATGAGGTGGGAAGAGAAACTATTGTTGACTCTGTGTTGATTGAAGTTATTTGAGGCACATATGTCACAATAGAATCTGAAAGAATTGGCAAGTGAGCCAACAAATCATCTAAAAGATGATGCTCACTTGCACTAGATTTTGGCTTCCCCAACAGAGTTAAAGAAGGGGAATCAGGAATTGAAGTGTTTATCATGTCCACTTCCAGTGAGTTAGTTAGTGAGTATGGTGTTTCAGTGGCTTCTATAATGAGAGATTTTGGCTGTGACTCCACATTTATTGGAGCCACATCAATCTGAATTTGAGAAGGTGCAGGGACTGTGTCTTTAGCACCAGTTTGCACTAAGTGTGTGCCCTGTGCATCCCCAGTTGTTTTGGATTTCTTTTTTCTGGTGTAAGTTTGGGGTGAGCTTGTGTCCCTAACCCTTTTGGCCTGTGCTCTTGGATGAGAGCTTTGTTCAATAGCCACATCCTTTTGGGAGGATGCAGCTAGAAGTGAGCTTTTGTCCTTTTTAAGCACTGCAGTTTATTGGGAAACTGCAGTGTGGCTAGACTGGGATTCACTCAACTCTCCAACCTTATCATTGGGGTTTCTTTGATGTTCATCCCTTCCCTCACCTATCTTACCCTCCTTCACACTCCCCTCTTTGGCTTTGGTAGATTTCTCAACTGGTACCTTTTGAGAGATACCAGAGGGGGTTTTCTTTGATTTGGATTTAGAAATTGCAGTTGTTTTGGCAGCTTTGGTAGGCAACTATTTGGTCATTGTCACAGTTGCCATAGCTATGCCTGAAGTCAAAGAAATAGAAGAGATTTGAATAGTTAAGGGTATGGATGAACTTACCTCACTTACCTGAGGTGTCAGCATTACAAGAAAATAGAACATTGTCACATCCCTGTGATGGTTGGCTCTGTTCAAGTCTGCAATGATTCTTCTCTCTTGAACCCAACAAGCTAATTTGTTGTTTGGGTTCTGAAGCACAATCTCTTGACAAAGATGGTTAGCCAAAAGCATAAAAAATATAGCATAGTAAACATTTTTTCCTCTTTTGGCTAAGTCACCTAATTTAAAACCTAACTCATACACAATAAGGTCACTGAAATTGTAAAATTTGTCTGTAACTAGCATGTATAGCATGTTAAGCATTGAAATGTTCACAGAATCAAAATTACTGATTTTTCCAGAAAAGACTTTAGTTACAACATCACACATGTAACTCCATTCCTTCCTAAGACCTAGTCTTCTAATGTCACTTAGTTTTGTAGTAGGAAGTGCATAATGAATGGAATTGAGCATATTGACAATATTAGTGTCAATGTGTGGTGCAGTTACATTATCATCAGGAATCTTGAAACATGCTTTTATTACATCACTATTGATACAGAATTCATTACCTTTGATGGTCAGAGTGATGGTTTTGTCAGTAGAGTTGTAGATTGCTGTTGTCCCCATCTCTTCCACAACTTCATAATAAATTGTGGGTGATTCCAGCATGGCAAAACTTAACTTGCAGTTCTTCACGAAGTCCATCATCTTATGATAGTCTTCTGATTGCTGAATACCCTTATTGACCAAAGCAGTGAAGTTGTTCTTCTCATATATGAACCCAGTCTGTGACATGATCTTTACTACGGGTGCCATTGTTAGAAAAGAAAAGCTTGAAGAGAAAGAGGATTTTTGCTTGAGAGAGAATGAAATAACACCGTTGAATTTGAGAATGATAAAAGAAAATGATTAGAATGAAATAAGCTTTTATACTTTACTCAAAATCAACGGATAAAAATAATAAAGGGAAGTAAATTACCCAATAGAAATTGCCTAAAATAGCCGTTTTAAAATAAACTGTAAAAATTCCACCCATTATCCGTCGTGTAATGCTTACAAACTGTAAGTATACTCGATGGATAATGTTCAGGGAATTAACGGTTAAGATTTAGACACTTCGACGGATGAGGATAAACTGTTATTCATCGAGCTTTAAAATATTCCAGAAAAGTAATTGATTTTTATTTACAATTTGTATATCGACGGATGACTCAACCCAATGGATAATGGTCATCCGTCGAGATGCAAATTTTGACTTAGCCAAAATTTCATCCAAGACTAAAAATCAGCTAAATTTCTGGCTACTTTTTAACTTGCAAAATAATTCAGATAAATTCAAGAGTAATTAAGCATACCTAACTCACTTACCAACCTAGAAAAGGTGGATTCATCCAGTGGCTTGGTAAAAATATCCGCAAGTTGCTTCTCACTTGGAACAAAATGTAACTCTACAGTACCATTCATTACATGCTCCCTTATGAAATGGTACTTGATGTCTATATGCTTTGTCCTTGAATGTTGCACTGGATTTTCAGTGATGGCAATTGTACATGTGTTATCACAGAAAATAGGAATCCTTTCAACTTGCAAACCATAGTCTAGCATTGATTTTTCATCCATAAAATCTGTGCACAGCAACTGGAAGCAGCAATATATTCAGCTTCAGCTGTAGAAGTAGAAACTGAATTTTGCTTTTTACTGAACCAGGACACAAGCTTGTCTCCTAAAAATTGACAGGTTCATGTTGTGCTTTTTCTATCAATTCTGCAACCTGCATAGTCAGGCTCTAGGTGCTTGCTTTAGTCCATAAAGTGCTTTCAGTAGATAATAGACATACTCTGGGAAATTTGGATCTTCAAAGTCAGGAGGTTGACTTGCATACACTTCTTCCTCAAAATCTCCATTCAGAAAGGCACTTTTGACATCCATTTGATAGACCTTGAAATTGGCATGGGCTACATAGGCTAAGAAGATTCTGATGACTTCAAGTCTTGCAACAGGAGCAAATGTTTCATCAAAATCTATCCCTTCTTGCTGACAATAGCCTTTAGCAACCAATCTTGCTTTGTTCCTTACTACTATGCCATTTTCATCCATCTTGTTTCTGAATACCCATTTGGTGTCTATTGGATTCTTTCTTGTAGGCTTGGGTACCAGCTTCCATACTTTATTCCTTTCAAATTGGTTTAGCTCCTCCTGCATAGCTAAAATCCAATCAGGATCTAACAAGGCTTCTTCTACCTTCTTTGGTTCTTCCTTAGACAGGAAGCTGTTGTATAGACATTCTTCTTGAGTTGCTCTCCTCCTTTGAACTCTGGAAGAAACATCACCAATAATCAGTTCAAAGGGGTGATCTTTTGTCCATTTTCTTGGTTGAGGTAGATTAGCTCTAGATGAAGAGACCTCAATGTTGTCTTGATGTGTGATTGAGTTTTGATTGCTAGAAACTCCCCCTGAGTTTGTGGATCTTTGATTTGAGATAGGGGTACTTTCTATGGGTGATTTGCCTTGACTTCCTGCTCCTTTTGATAACCCGACAGATGGTGAATTTTGAGTACCGACGGATGAGGCAGGTTATCTTCTGACGGATAATACAGATTGCCTTCCGACGGATGAAGCATTATGTAACTCGACGGATGTTGAGTTTTGTGCTTCATTTGTGGTAGATTTATCTGCATTATCCTTAGACACTGTTTCTTGATCACTCTCATCATCACTTTCATCACTGACCATCTCAACATTGTCAAATTTGAGGCTTTCATGGTAATCTCCATCTTTTAGTCCTTCAATCTTTTTATCATCAAACACAACATGTATAGATTCAACAACAATGTTGGTTCTTAGATTGTAGACTCTATATGCTTTACCAACAGCATATCCAACAAAAATTCCTTCATCTGCTTTAGCATCAAACTTCCTATTTTGATCAGTTTGATTTCTCAGAATATAGCATTTACAGCTAAAGACATGAAGAAAGTTTAGAGTTGGCTTCTTGTTCTTGAATAATTGATAAGGTGTCACGCATCTTGCTTGATTAATCAGAGAGATGTTCTGAGTGTAGCATGCAGTGTTTATAGCTTCAGCCCATAAATAAGTTGGTAATTTTGATTCTTCAAGCATTGTCCTTGCAGCTTCAATAAGAGATCTATTCTTCCTTTCCACTACTCCATTCTGTTGTGGAGTCCTTGCTGCTGAAAACTCATGCAAGATCCCATTTTCCTCACAAAATACTCTCATAACATAGTTCTTGAACTCAGTTCCATTGTCACTCCTGATTCTTCTAACTTTGAAATCAGGATGATTATTAACTTGCCTTATGTGATTGATGATGATTTCACTAGCCTCATCTTTAGACTTTAGGAAATAGGTCCAAGAGAACTTTGAGAAATCATCTACAATTACTAGGCAAAATCTTTTCTTTGAAATTGACAATACATTGACTGGTCCAAACAAATCCATGTGAAGCAGTTGCAGAGGCTCTTCAATTGCTGAATCAAGTTTCTTCCTGAATGATGCTTTAATCTGCTTCCCTTTTTTACAGGCATCACACAGTCCATCCTTTGTAAACTCCACCAGAGGAATGCCTCTAACTAGCTCTTTCTTTACCAGCTCATTCATGGTCTTGAAGTTCAAATGGGATAGCTTCTTGTGCCATAGCCAACTTTCATCTTGACTTGCTTTACTAAGAAGACAAGTTACAGATTCTGCTTTAGTTGAGTTAAAGTCAGCTAGGTACACATTTCCTCTTCTCACACCAGTGAGAACCACTTTGTTGTTTTGATCATTAATCACAACACAGGTTTCTTTGTTGAAGGTTACTGAGTTGCCTTTGTCACAAAGCTGGCTGATACTCAACAGATTGTGTTTGAGACCATCTACTAAGGCAACCTCTTCAATGATGACATTGTCCTTTAAAATCAAGCCATATCCTACAGTATAACCTTTGCTGTCATCTCCAAAAGTGATACTTGGGCCAGCTCTCTCTTCAAACTCTGTGAGCAGGGTAGAATCACCAGTCATGTGCCTTGAACAACCACTATCCAAGTACCAAAGATTCCTTCTATTTCCCTGCACATATCAAAATCAAATCAAGTTGATTTTGGTACCCAAGTTTCCTTGGGTCCTGCCTTGTTAGCTTTGTTCTTCTGTTTCTTAGGTCTTAACTCATTTGACTTAGGAATTTCAGATTCTTCCTTAGTCATTTGGGTTGGGCCTTTGAAACCACTAGATGCAACAGAATTATCATGCATGTTATGGCTAACAGGAAATGGCATGCTTGGTGCAAACATGTTATTCCAGTAAGGCATGCTAAATGGCATTTGAGGCATATTTTATGCAGCATAATATGGATTAGGTGCAAATGGCATATTAGCAAACTGTGCATTCATGTTCTGCGTAGGCATAGCATTAACAGGCATGGGAGGCATGGCATTCATGTTAGAGAATTGAGGCTGAACAAACATGGGAGTAGGCATGGCAGATTTGCAATTAACAGACAAATGATTTACACTACCACACTTGACACAGATTTTTCTAGGAGCATATTTGTCAGGTGTGTAGTTATTGTGTTTGTTAATCCCTACTTTACCATTCCTATTTTTTTTCCTTTTAGTCTCTGTTTTTACCTCTATCTTCTCAAGTCTGTCACTTAACTATTTGAGAGTCATGTGACCAACATTAGCCTTCTTCCCTTTCTTGGCTTGACTTGACTCTCCTGAAACAAAGTTCTTAGAAACAGACCCATACTTATCATTTAGCTTGGTTAATTTGGCTTCGCTAATGGGTTTGCTTACAGCCGATGGATGAGGATTTTTATCATTCAACGGATAACACTTTTTGTTATCCGACGGATAGTTCTCATCATCCGTCGAGTCTACATCTGTCAGCAACCCATCTACCAAAATAGGTTCTAGTTTCTCCTTATTCTTTTTCCAGGCTTCATCACAAAAAGATTCAATTCCTTGAACCTTGGTGATTTGAGCATGAACATCTCTGGATGTTTTCCATGCTTTAATCACCTCTTGTTCACGATCGAACTGCTTCTTTAAAATTTCTTCCTTTTTCAAGGACTCAGTTAATTCCTCCTTGGCAATTCCACACTCAATTTTTAGTTTCTCAAACTCAACAAACTGAGACTCAAGCACATTATTCCTCTCACTCAAAAACAAGTTGTTTTCTTTGATTTTAGCATTTTCTTTAGTGAGGGATTTAAGTGTAACACGCAAATGATACAATTCTGTAGACATGTCATTTATTGCATCATTACACTCAGCTTTAGATAAATATGCAAGGTTTGTAGTGATTACCTGATTGCTTGAGGAACTTGTCTCTGTTTCATCAGACTTGGCCATAAGGGCTAGATTGACATAGCTGACATCTTCATCCTCATCCAAGCCATCAGCTGCCCAGTCATTCTCTTGTGTAATAAAAGCCATTTCCTTTTGTTTGAGTAAATCAAAGTATTTTTGCTTGTAATCTACATACTCAAATCTTTTCTTACTGGAATCTGACTTTTTACACTCATTTGCAAAATGCCCTGCTAAGCCACATTTGAAACACTTGAATTTTGATTTATCCACCATGTTTCTATTTGGCTTGGCAGCTCCAAAGTTCTTCTTGAACTTGAGCTTGGCAAATCTTCTTGAAAGGAATGCTAGGTGCTCATTAATGTCCTCCATGTCATCTTGGCTCAATGAATCTTCATTTTCTGCAGCTAGCCCTTTACCCTTGCTTTCACAGGCCTTTGAAGTTGATTCCACAGCTTCCATCTTCACTTCCTTCTCCTTTTCCAGATCAGCAACTAGTGCAATGGATCCTCCTTTCTTCTTTCCTCTCTCCATTCTTTCATCATGTTCTTGTTAGGTCTCAATATGTTTGTAGAAGGGGGGTTGAATACAAACAATACCGTTTAATCGAATAAAATGCGGAATAAAAAAGCGAAACAAAATTCAAGTTAAATAAAATTATTATTAAACTTGAAAGGTGTTACAACAACGGTCTCGTTTACAAGGGATTAATCTCAAATCAATTATTACAAATCTAGAATAAATTCGACATGAATTTTTTCTATTTTTGCAATAAAAAGATCAAATGCTAAAAGCGATTTGAGATTAAGTTCTAGGGATTTCGATCCGCTAGATAGTTACACAAGAATAAGAAAAGTATTTCTAGTGGATTGGATTTAACAATAAATACTAGAAATAAATGATATGTGAAATTTGCAATAATTTCTCTGCAGGTTTTCTTATTGTTCTGTGTTCTTCTGTATGATATTCAATGCTCTGCTCTACTAGAATGATCTGCTTCTGTTTGTTTAAGTAAACAAATCACTTGAATTGAATCAGCAAGACATTCGGCAAGACAATCAAAAATGAACTAGCAAGACAATCCTTTTAACTGGTAGAACTATCGGTAGGACAATCCAGAAAGACTTGGAAAGACTTTCGGTATGACAAACCAATTGTCATACCAGTTCAAGTTTGTTTTTGCTGATTTTCTTTTTGAATATTATTCCAAAATCATTTCTGAAAAATGCATAATATTAATTCAGAATTAATTAACCAATTAATTTAATTAATCAATAAATTAATCTTTGCAGATTTAGTTTATTTTCTTAATTAAATTATATGACTTAATTAATTAATAGAGAATTAATACCAATCTTGAGCAGCAACCATTCTTCTGAAAATCTTCTGAAAATCACTGTCAATTACGAGTCAATTCCACCACTTTAATGTTGACACTCGATGTACTGTCTGGTTCATGAGTGACTAACTTCCGTGACGTTTCTTCATGCCTTGACCTTAATACTCTTGATTTTCTTCAGACTAAATCCTTGTAATTAATTGATACCCTAACGAGATCTCTGTCACTTGATTAAATCCACAATCTTGATTTATATCACTGAGGCTTGATCAATTGCTTGAGCTTCTTCCAGTGAATTAAGTCATCAAGTCTGTAGATGAACAATGGTACTTTAATCCTTTGACATATGTTACTTTGAGAGATCTCTCTGACGATAGAACTACTATTTACTTGTTACATCCTTAATTGAGTTGAGTTAAATCCTCGAATAACCAAATAGGCTATGACATATGCCTTTCAATCTCCCCCTATTTGTTTGTTAGACAATAACAACAAATACCTAGAGGATAACTCAACTAACAAATAAGAAAAAGATATAAACAGAAATGCAAAGTAAATAGCAGAAAAGTTCTGGATTATATTTAACATTTTCCAGATTCCAAACGAAATTTACAAGTGAATACAAGATAGATGTTCCTCTAGCCTGAACATGTAACTACATTAGTCTATCTTGATTCATAAAGCTCTAATCATATTACATTGAGTTTTGAGCTAATTGAATTCAGTTGTCTTCTCTTCCGACTTCACCTTCTTCCAACTCATCACCTTCTTACAAATCTTGAAGCAACTCCTTGTCAAAGACACGATCCTTTTCTGAAGTGAAGATGTCTGGCCTGACTGGTCGAACTCCAACTATCTTTAGCTTATTCTTGAGTTGATTGTACCTTTTAATATTCTTTTCACAATAAGCTTGAATCAAATCAGCTCCTTGAGTTTTCAACATGGATGAATATCCAGCAGTTCTTAGGTGATGTTCCATCCAGACCAGATGCTTAGCTGAGTAGTCTTTAAGAGATTGTGAATCGAGCTGGCAGATTTGCAGACAGTCAGATTTAAAGAATCTTACCTGATGAGGATTGTTGACCACTTGAGGACTAGCCCTGCTGGCAAATTCTTTGAGTCTTTCTCTAAGAACTTCATTCAATTCTGAGCTTCTTTTGACTTTGTTGAGAAGAACCCAAATCTCTGACAAAGAATGATTCTCAAATAGATGAAGTGACACCTTGAAAGATCCTTCGCTCTGATAATATACAAATATGCTCATCTCATTTAGGGATCTGTCAAAGGCAGCTGTGATCCTTGAGACTTCAGTCTTTATAGCATTCATGTACATGTCATTGTTTGGATTAGAGATCTCCAGCTTGTCCAGAAGATGTAGAAACTGTCTATCATTGTTTGTGCTCAGCTGAGGCATATCAAGTACTCTCCTTGCTTCATCCCATTTTTCACCAATCTTCAGTCTGACATCTCTTCTCCTTTCTTGAGCCTTAATGTCATGAAGACGTTGCTTTTGAAGAGTTTCTGTTCTTTGTATGTCTTTCCTCATGTCAGTGATCTGGGATACCTTTTTGAGTTCAACTTCTTTTCTTTTCATCTCTGACTGCTGCTGCTGAAACTCTTTCTCAAAGAGAGGATCCACTGGAGCTTCCTCTTCCCATTCTCAAAAATCACTTTCCTCCTCAGCTTCAAAGAAACCATCTTTATCTTCCAAGACTGGTTCAGTCGGAACGTCACAAATATCAAAGTCATCCTGTTCTCCACTATAGTAGATATCATCAGGCTTCCCTGTGCCTCCAGTAGATGACTCTTTTACTTTTCCCTTTTCACTTCTCCCTTTCTTCTCCCCCTTAGTTGAGGAATCCTCTATAGACTTTGCCTTAGATCCTCCATGACCTCCATCACCTCCCGAGCCTGAGCCTCCACCAGACGGCCCTTCAAAGAAAGTCCTTTGTTCTTCATTGGGACAGTGAGAATTTTTTATCATGAAGTACAAGTGCTTCATCCCTTCATTCAGATGTTCCATACCCGTTTCTATCTTCAGAAATCTGGAGGAATCCAGTGAATGATTCATTTCAACCAAGTCTTCAAGAGAAGTCATTCTTGTATGTAGAGAGCAGAAGTTTGAAATGTCGTCAGCTGATAACGTTGGAGATGCGTGGATTGAGTTAAGCTTTGGTACAACAGATATCTTCAAATCTGATATTTTAGTCCTGATGAGAGCCAGCTGATTATTGACAGAGGTGGAAGACGAAGACCGTTCAACCACTTGTGCTTTGAATGATTTAGCTTCAGCCTGACTTTTTGCAAGTTGTTCCTTGAGATCAGCAATTTGAGCTAACAGATTTTCAATGTTTGTGTCTGTGTGTGCACTCACCTGAATATCTCTCCTGTTTAATTCACTCAACTCACGTGCATGTGTATCTCTCAATATAATTGCTCGTGAGGAGTCTTCCTGATGCTGATCTTCTGTACTTGCATTTAAAATCACCCTAGCCTCTTCAAGAGAGGTCAGTGGTGGTGCAATAGGAATTCGCGAGTCCCGATCCTCAGTCAAACCTATCATTTCATGTGAAATAGATGTCTGAATTGCTTCAGGGATAGATTTACCGAGTTGCCCTCCACTTTCTCCAGATAAATCTACGAGTGGAGAATCCCGTAAGGGAGCCAGAGGTGTTGGATCTGGGAGGGGAGAAAATGACTCTAATAAAGGTGGCTGAGAGTCAGATTTTCCCTCAGAAGCGTGTGACTGCTCTTCTGCCGTAACTATGGCAGGCACTGTAACCGACTCAATGTGCACTCCTCTCTCCGTGTCCTGAGTATTATCTACTGGTCTGTATGCTTCCATTGTGAGTAATGGAATTGTGCTTGACTCAGTACAGGATGCCATGGCCCTATGGCGAATTTCAATAGATTCATCCAGTTGAGAGAATGTTTCTAGTAACTGTTCAGTGGCCATTTCAAAGTTCATGTCCTGTTGGGAGGACAAGGATGGGCTTTCAGATGCCTCAGTAAATGTTCTCCTTTTCTTGGGTGGAGGCAGAGCTGAGGGTTCATTCATATCCACAAACAAACTACTTCCTACTAACCTTCTAGGCAACATTTTAGACAGTGGGGGAGAGGTTGAGATAGGTTGTGACTCTGTGTTTGGCTCTATGACCTGGGATTGAAGCTGTGGTTCTACAACTTCATGGTCAGTCCTATCAACCACTGGGGGTCTTTCAACAGAAGTAGAAATAGGTTGAGATTGAGGAATTATTACCTGTAGAGGAAGAGCATCTGATGGTTGAGCCTGGGTGGTTTGAACCACTGGAGGTGGAGCTTGCTTCATGACCAGGAAGATTGAAGATAGGTAAAGGAATATAAGTGGCCATGAAAGCAGATACAAGTACTGGAACTTGCATGAATTTGAAAGTTGTGTCTTGGCGGGTGTAAATCTTTTTGCTTACTGGAGGGGGTTCGGTTACTGGGGAGTTAGCAAAAAGGGCTTTATGCTCAGGTGAGAGAATATGTCCTGCTATGAGCATGAGAAAACGAGCATAGTAGCACGAGACCCTACGATTTATAGAATGATCACGTAAAGCAGTAGTGAGACGTCTCAACAGAATGGGTAAGAGTAGTTTGCCAAAATTGATCCTTTGATCAATATACTGTAGAGTGGAAGTGATGTTGTGAAAGTTGAATTTAGTGCAGTTGGCAAACACTTTAGAAAGAGTATCGAAGAAAATGTCCCATTCAGAAACCAAATTGGATTTAGACAACTTGGTTAAATTAATCACCCCCTGATAGTGAATAGCATGGAAAAAGTTTGAAATATCATTTTCAGAGGGCAAATTACAGAAATTGTCCATAGGAAAATTTAACGTTCGATTGACGACTGTTTCATCAACCACATACTGTGTGTTTGCCACGGTGAATGAAAAAGATTTAAAATCATCGGCCATAGTAGAGGTTGTGCAAATCAGTCTGAGCCGATCAACATTTAAAATCACATTTAATTTAATAGCAGAGCTAACAATCGAATGGTCATTTAAAAATCTAATCCACGGCTTAAATTTTTCTACATCACATTTATCTGGATTAAAATAACCAACAAGATTATGCGAAACAATTTGGAAATTGAGAGCCATTAAAAAAAATAATAAGACACACACTTTCAGAATTTTAAGAGTAATATTTAAGAAAATTCGAATTAATTAAATTAATTTAATAATTCAAAATAAATTAATTATATTCAAAAAATTTAGAAAGAAATGTATCTCGTTAAAGTTCTTAACTCACGATAATAGATCTGAAAAACGCACAAGACACCAAACAAAATTAAAATAAAAATATCCAAAATCAACAGCACTTCTGTATGTATATACGTGTATGTATATATCACAGGAGTGATGATTTTTGTATGCTGAGTAAAAACTCGAGCAGTGAAGACAATGGAGGCTGTGAGTTTGATCGAATAGAGAGAGAGAGAGAGAGAGAGAAAAATAAGAGAGAAAAATAAGGACTGTTGGAATTTTTAACAAAAACTGAATGAATTAAAAAACAGAACTGGAAAAAAACATTAAGTAGACAATTGGTATGACAATTCGGGATAGTCTTACCGATTGTCATACCGATAGTCATACCGGGTAAATGAGAAGACAAAAACAAAACATAGTAATAATATATAACTGGTATGACAATCTGATAGTCATACCGATTGTCATACCAGTACAAAATAAATCATAAAATATCTGATATTAATTTTATTACCGGCATGACAATCAATAGTCATACCGATTGTCTTGCCAGTTATAAAATTAAACTGTATTTAAAAATAAACACGTATTTGTACTGGAATGACTTTCAGCAAGACAATTTCAATTGTCTTGCCGATTGTCATTCTAGTATAAACTAAATTACATATTTATATAAATATACTGAAATGACTTTCAGCAAGACAATTTCAATTGTCTTGCCGATTATCATTCAAGTATAATCTTAACACAAACAAACAAATATATATATATATTTAATAATTAAAATAAAAAACTGTTTTTAACAAAAACAAATACAAACAGTTTTTAACAAAAACAGAACATATATATATATAAACAAAATTACAGAATAGTACAATAAATACTAATATAGATATGGCAGAAAATATTTACACAAATAAAATATTTCAGAGATAATAATATTTTCAGTCCAAAAATATATTTCTTTTGAATTTTAGCAAATAAAATTCATAGAAAAATATTTTTAGAGAAAATAAAAATATTCTGAGACATTAAATTAACAATTTGAGTAAATAAATAAGAAGAGATAATAAAAATTACATAGAAATAAGCAAGAAATTTTGGAAAAAGATAAAATAAATTTGCAAATGAATTTTTCATTTATGAAAAATTCATTTGTAAATTCACTCAAGAACAGATTTCAGATATTCACAAGTTTAATCACTAAAGCTATTCAACATACCCAATTTACCAACTAATTTGGTAAATGTGGATTCATCAAGAGGTTTAGTGAAAATATCTGCTATTTGTTCTTCCGTTGGAACAAAAAATAGTTCAACAGTACCATTCATGACGTGCTCTCTAATAAAGTGATACCTGATGTCAATGTGCTTGGTCCTTGTATGCTGCACAGGGTTGTTGGTGATGGCTATTGCACTTGTATTGTCACATAGAATAGGTATTTTGTTCAATACAGAGCCATAGTCCCGTAGCTGATTCCTAATCCACAAGATCTGAGCACAGCAGCTTCCAGCAGCAATATATTCAGCCTCAGCCGTTGAATTTGAAACTGTTTGTTGTTTCTTGCTATTCCATGAGACTAGTTTGCTACCTAGGAATTGACAACTCCCTGAGGTGCTTTTCCTATCAACAACACTTCCTGCGTAATCTGAATCTGTATATCCAACAAGGTTAAAACCAGATTCTTTAGGGTACCAAATACCTAGATTTAGTGTTCCCTTAAGATATCTTAAGATTCGTTTAACAGCAACGAGATGAATATCTCTAGGATCCGCTTGGAACCTTGCACATAAGCATGTAGCATACATAATATCTAGTCTACTTGCAGTAAGATAGAGTAACGAGCCAATCATACCTCTGTAGCTTGTGACATCTACCTTAATGGAGTTTTCACATGGTCCAAGCTTGACAGCTGTAGTTGACAAAGTCCTTGCTGATGCAGAATCCTCTAGATTGTACTTTTTGAGGAGTTCTTTGAGATACTTGGATTGACAAATAAAAGTTCCATCTAACCTTTGATTTACTTGTAATCCAAGAAAGAACTCCAGCTCTCCCATCATGCTCATTTCAAATTTGTTGTGCATTAACTTAGCAAATCTCTTACAGAGATTATCATTGGTAGACCCAAATATTATATCATCCACATAGACTTGGACTAATATAGTATCATTCTTATGCTTTTTAGAAAAGAGAGTTTTGTCTATGACACCTCTAATAAAGCTATTTTCAATAAGAAATTCAAAAAAGAGTGTCATACCATTTTCTCGGAGACTGTTTGAGTCCATAGATAACCTTGAACAGAAAGTAGACAAAATCCAAATGATCTGGATCTTCAAAACCAGGAGGTTGCTCTACAAATACCTCTTCATCCAGCTTTCCATTCAGAAAGGCACTCTTGACATCCATTTGATAAACTTTAAAGTTAGAGAATGCTGCAAATGCCAGAAATATCCTGATGGCCTCTAGTCTAGCCACTGGAGCATAGGTTTCATCATAATCAATGCCTTCAACTTGAGAATACCCTTTAGCTACCAGTCTTTCTTTGTTTCTTGTAACCACACCATCTTCATCTAGTTTATTCCTGAATACCCATCGAGTACCAACAGCTTTCTTGTGAGTAGGTCTAGGTACCAGTTTCCAGACTTGTTGATGTTCAAACTGATTGAGTTCATCTTGCATAGCAATCACCCAATCTGGATCAGTCAGTGCTTCCTCAATCTTCTTAGGTTCCACTTCAGAAAGAAATCCTGGTAACAGACACTCATTTTGAGTAGCACGTCTAGTTCTAACTCCAACATCTGGATCACCAATAATCAACTCAAAAGGATGAGCTTTATTCCAGACAGTCTGTCTTGGAAGATTTGATCTTGATGATTCGCCTTGAAATTCATTGGGATGTTGTGTCCTACTAGTTGATCATTCAGCATCTCCCCCTGAGTTGTCGCCATGTTGACTTGAAGATTCTCCGTCAGTAGCAGTGGTATCTCCATTATTGCCAAAGTTTCCATCACCATTACCTTGAGTATCATCATGATTAACAGGTTCTTCACCAGCAACAACCTCAGTTTCCTGACCATGTTCTAATTCTGAATCTGACATATCATCAAACTTCAGTTTCTCAGACGGATCTTCAGTTTGGATACTAGGGAGTTTAGTGTCATCAAATGTAATATTGACACTTTCAGTCACTTTGTGTTGATCAATGATATACACTTTGTATGATCTTCTTCCATATCCAACAAAAATACCCTCATATGCCTTTGCCTCGAATTTACCACGACGATCATCTCCATCCTTGAGCACGAAGCATCTGGCACCAAATACATGAAAGTATTTGATAGAAGGTTTCTGTTCATTCAAAATCTCATAAGGAGTTTTCATGAAGTCTTTGTTGATTAGAGTTCGATTCTGAGTATAACATGCAGTATTGACAGCTTCAGCCCAAAAGTACATTGGAAGACCAGATTCACTTAACATCGTTCTTGCAGCTTCAATCAATGTACGATTCTTCCTTTCTACCACTCCATTTTGCTGAGGGGTTCTAGGAGCTGAAAATTGTCTGGTAATCCCTTTGTATGTATAAAATCCATTGAGAAGTGAATTCTTGAATTCTGTTCCATTATCTGACCTTATTGCTCTAACAAGGACATTAGAATCTAACTCGATCAACTTGACATGATCAATCACAACTTGTGGTGTTTCATCCTTAGAGTGAAGGAATAAGACCCACGTATACATGGAATAGTCATCAACTATCACAAGACAGTAACACTTCTTTGACATCGAAAGGACATTAACTGGTCCAAATAAATCCATGTACAATAATTGCAGAACACCAGTTATGGAAGATGTGTCAGTGCCTCTATGACTTGCTTTCTTTGACTTTCCTTTCTGGCAAGCCTCACATAGTCCTTCTGGGGAGAATTCCAGCTGAGGCAGACCTCTGACCAATTCTCTTTTGACAAGAGAAGTCATTGTTTTGAAATTGAGATGAGAAAGTCTCTTGTGCCATAGCCAACTCTCATCTGACGATGCCTTTGCATAGAAACAATTGACTTCAGGATTGCTTCCAGAGTTCATGTAAGCTACGAACAGATTTCCTTTCCGGATTCCCATCAAGGAGGGTTTTTCATTTTTCTTGTGCAGAATCTGACACTTCAGCTTGTCGAATAAAACATTAGCCGTTGTCACAGAACTGACTAATGTTAAGCAGATTGTGTTCAAGTCCTTGCACAACATACACATTTTCAATGATAACATTTCCAGCTAGCAAATAACCATATTCCTCTGTTAAACCTTTGCTGTTATCTCCAAAGGTAACCACTGGGCCAGCTTTCTCAACCACATTTGATAGCAGGGCTCTATCTCCGGTCATATATCTTGATGATCCGCTGTCAAGAATCCACACTACCGGTTGTACCTGTTTAATGCCCTGCAATACAAATGGATTAGACCTTCTTCGGAACCCAAGCTTGGCTGGGTCCGGCATACTTGTAAAATTGGCCTTTATCAGGCAAAACAACATTCTTAATTTTAATGTTCTCAACTTTCTCAATGACTAGACATTTGACCTTGTGAACAGCCTTGACAAATTTCTGTTTAGGCTTAGGCACAAATGTCTCCTTTTTAGCTTTAGGAGGACTAGCAGTCTTAGACCTATCATGCTTTCTATTATTCACATGCTGACGAGGAATAGTCTTATCATTAGAAACATGCTTACCATTAAAATAAGCATACATCAAATTAAAAGCACAAGACATACAATCAGGAACATCACATGCTTTATGAGAGGGATTAACAATAGGCAACTTATGCATGGTAGACATGGCATTTGTGTTATCCAACTCATGTGGGTCTGAGTTAGTCTCAGTTGCTTTCACAACTTTGACTGGAACCTTTGACACACTTGACTTGGAGACAGCTTTCTCATTAGTATGATCTTCAGCACAGATTTCTTCTTGAATAATAAATAAGGTCTCATCAAATGGTTCAGCAATTCATTTTTTATAGAGGGGTTCATCAACACCCTTAAGCACATGTGGTACTTCCCTGCCTTTAGCACAGACATGAGGAGGGGAGTTTATGCCTAATTTTCCAATAGCAACATTGTAATCATAACCTATTCCAGATGTTTGATTAATAGCTTGCTTATTGTAAAACTCTTTGGACTTCGAACAAGAATTAAAGTAAGCTTTAACCTTAGCCTCAAGACCGGTGATCTTGTCTTTGAGAATAGTGTCGAGTTGTCTATAATAGTCAACTCTATTCTCTAGAAAAGATACTTGTTCTTTTAATTTATCTTGATTAATGTGCACAAGTCTTAATTCATTGACCTCTTTCTCAAGGTCTTTGATTTGTTGATTTAACAATTCATTATCACGACGAGCACAGTCTAAGGAACCTCCTAGATGATAAACTAATTCAGCATCAGTAAATTTTACCTCTTTTCTTGACGATGAGGTGTTTGCATCACTAGCCATGAGAGCAAGATTCCCAACTTCTTCATCTTCACTGTCAGTATCATCCCACCTTCTCCCTTTGCCAGGTAAGCCCTTTCAGATTTACTCTTCTGATTAGAATCGTAAGAGTTCTTCCTAACTGGTTTTGGCTTCCTGCATTCTGTGGCTAAGTGTCCCAACTCATTGCAGTTGAAGCATCGAATGGTCCTTCAATCAACCATCCCTGTTTTGTACCCACCACTGCTGGTGTTAGAGGATGAAGATCCACCTTTCTGGAATCTGTTGTAGTTGGACTTGTACTTGAACTTGGGATTCCTTTTGAATCTGACATTTGAGAATCTCTTGACAATCAGGGCCATTGACTCATCCTCCAATTGCTCCAGTTCTTTCAAGGAATAAAAATCATCTCCTGATTGATTTGTAGTAGGAGGATCAAATTCTGCTACTATCACATTTTCTTCAACCTTGGAAGATTGTACCATTCTTTCTGATTGTTGAGATTGTTGTTGTTCATCAGCTACTAGAGTAGTAGACGTGCTGACCACTCTTCCTTTCCCGTAAACTTCCTTCTGTTGAATCTGCTCCAACTCATAAGTCTTTAACACACCTGTTAGGTCACACACACACTGTAGAGGGGGTGAATACAGTGTATAGTACACTCAAATCGCACTTTAAGAACTTAAGTAACAGAAAACAAACTTTATTGAAACAATAAACTCTGTTACAGTATGGAACTGTTATCTCTCAGTGATGAACAAATATCGCGAGAGCTGCTAGGGTTACAATGAATAATCTTCTCTAATAATGATAACACTTATAGTGTAAACCCTATATCTATGTTTATATACTACACAGTTACAAGATAATCGCTAATTGATATGGAATATAATTCTGCTTCCTAAAATATATCAATCAGATATATTTTCTTCCAAGTATTCCATTCTTTACAGAATTCCTTCTTCATGCATATCTCTTCTTATGTTTATCTTGATCTTCTTTCCTTTAATCAGCTACTGTTCTTATCTGATCGTCCTTCAGCACTTAAGTTCTGATATCTATATTCTGATGATTATCTCCTGATAACATAAGTACTGATATCCTTAAGTCCTGACTTCCAGTATAAGTACTGATCAACAGTTAAGTACTGATTTATCATGTTCAAGTAAGATCTGAAAGCTAAACATAAAACATATTAGCCATGACATTATCAAATATATCTAACAATCTCCCTCAACTTGTAAATTAACATAATATACAAGTTTAACAGATATTTGATGATGTCAAAAACATTAAGTACAAATGCATGAGAATTAGACTAGATAACTACAACTTACAGTCCTTAAAGCTTTTACCAATTTCAACTTCTGATAACAACTTCAGTCTGTATAAATATCAGAATTTAAGCAGTTGTAGATCTTCGACTTGGCTTCATCATTTTCTGATCTCTCTGATGTCAGGAGTTGTTCTGAGATAGTTCTTCAACAAACATTTTTCAGCATATCTGAGTTCATCAATCATTCTCCTTTTGACATCTTTAAGCTCTGCAGTATCTTCACCAGTTTGAAAGATTGCAGCTCTGAGATCATTGATCTTTGCTTTTCTCAACTCCTGATCTAGTCTTATGACATAAGCTTTGTCAGACTCTAGATTGAATTCAAGTCCCTTAATACCAAGATATGTTCTGATCTGTGTAGTATTAGGCTTCATATCAACAATATCACCATTGTGATCTCTGTACTTTGGAACATATATGCTGTCAGACTTAACAGAATAAAGCCTTTTCTGTCTCTGAATCTGTTCTTTTAAGTAGTTTTGTAACACCCCCAGATCCGGGGTCGGGGATCCGGGTCGTCACGGTCTTTCTTTCCACAATATCACTTCACTTAATTAATAATAATAACCTTAAGCTGTGACCCCACACTAACACACACCACAACCCATTATAGTCTCAGAGATGAAATTGAAATAAGTACAAGTCTTTGAATCCACAATTTAAAATTATTACAACCCAAAATGATTACTTGATAAATTTACAGTTAATTGCCATTATCTGCCACAAGTTATAATTATACATAATTGATTCTCAAAAATAGAATGCATGATCTACCAATAGATCTACCTATGCAGCTATAGCAGCCACAACATCATCGGGAAGACGCGGGACGCTTCCCACGCGCTTGCGCTGGGTCTGCTGGAGTCTGGCCATCTTTCCTAACTGTTGTTGTGTGATGAAGAAATAAAGCAAGAGTGAGCCTTACAGCTCGCAAGATAATATATAGTGATAACAATAATATAAGTATCTAAATGGATACTTACTAGAATCTTTTATCGTGTGTAAGATAATTACTAGTATATACTTACTAGTATATGAGCCTTCTCATAGTACTCATGAAAGTCTTGGTCAAAAGAAATGAACCAAGTTTGATATCTTAATGCGATGAAGTCGCAAAATATTCAGTATATATACATATATACTTTTCAAAATATTGGAAGTCCTCTTCCATGCATAATATACACAAAATCCCAGTGTATAACTGTATATATAAAAAAAAATATCGTTGCAAGGTGATCTCATATATCTAACCTTGTCTCAACGTTTTTCTGAAAATCTTTGTCATTCATAAGACAATTATTAACTAGATATAAGTTTAAAAGATGAAGTTACAAGATACCCCAATATACTTATATCTTTCCCAAATACTACTTGAACTACCACCGTTCAAGTTATAATCAGTTTCAAAAGTTCATCACATAGATGAGACTACAAGATAATACTTGAATAGATTCAACCTTTAAAATATCATCAAAATAAAATGAAGTTATGAGATACTTCATTTGATGTAAACATCATTTTGAAAACTTGACCCTGCCAACACTCAACAATCGCCCAACCGTAGCCTTTTTATCGAAGTGCTCTGGGTAGTGTTGCAGAAATTATCCAATTGGATGATGAACTCATTACGGGAGTTTGCCGCGCCAGGAAGACCACTTACGATGATCAGTCGTAGTAGTACAACCCCACCATTTTCTACATGTAGAGGAGAACCTGTCGGATTTACTTGTCAACCGAACACTGAACTCCTAAGGAATGGACCGCCTTAGCGGAACTTCCAGGCCATTTGGGCCAATATAATAAGGCTGGGCCGGCGCTACTCGGCCACTTACGCCACTCCTAGTTCAGATGAAATCCATGACTCTGAAACGTAAAGCTTGTCCCCACTTTCCCCAAGTAGAAACTTGTTGATACGGCTCCACCAAGAAGTCGTATCTATTTGGAAAGGAGAACTCACCGATATTTCCCAGGCGATGCCTGTTAATGGATTAACTTGTTCCAAGAATTTTACTTCCCGAGTGTTGGGTAAGTAATCAATTCATTTATCAAAACAGCAACCTTGTTGCGAATATAAAACACACCACAGAGCCGGATCCCTCAGGTTTTGAGCGAGTATTTAAATCCCCTTCGAAAGGAGGATCTTAAAAAAAATGAGTTTTGGGATCCGCTCTAACTTTTAAAAAAATCATTTTGAAGACTCGCAAAACATTTTTAAGAATGTTTGGAGTGAAGCTGATTTAATGAAGTAAATCAGTCCCCAGAATATTTAGAAAATGTCTGAATATTATTATTTAAATAATATTCCCATAAAGAATAATCTTTATAAAATAATTGAAGTAGAAGTATTAAAACTTATACTTGAAATGAATAGCAAATAATCAAAGATATACTTATACGAAAGTAATATCTTTATTTGAATAATCAAAAGTAAGTTTGATTATCAACACCTTATTCTTTAATACAATAAAGAATATTATTAAGTAATAAGCGGAGTCATAATACCTCGAATGAATACTATAAATAATATTCATAAAATAAAGGAGTCATACATCCTCAAATGAATATCCAAGTAATATTCAATAATAATATAAACTGAGTCATAAGCCCTCAAATGAATACTCAAATTAATATTCAATTAAGTAAAATAAAGGTATCGAATAAACCTTATTCGATCCATAGTTTTAAAAACTATATCCATTTATATATAAATATATATATATATATATATAATATACTCGGGAACATCGACTCCCGGTTTAGAAATATGTTCACCTTTTATCCCCTATACTAAGGGTATACGCAACTACTTGCTTATTTCTAGCATAAGTATTATGCAACTATAAGCATTGAAATCAACAGATAGATAACCAGATTACGAAACAGACATGCATATATACCATATCAGCATGCTCCAATATATCGCAAAATTTGCTAATAACAATCATGCACTATCACAAGATAATGCATATACATATATTTACATCACAACAACAGTATATCGGGTAGAAAACTTGCCTGAGCGACTGGGGGTTACGAATGGCTCGGGACGAGTCTGGTAACCTATAAACAACAAGTAAGTTGGAATTAAACCAAAGTCACTTGTAAATCTATACTCTAACCAACTCAGACTCTAACGCTCGTTTTGCGCTTACTGATTCTCTTAAGTCACTCGAGTACCCTCGGCTCCACCATTTTTAATAATTTAACCTTTATGAGTTTTGTGGCGATTCCTTCGCGAGTGTCTTACCAACTGCCTAACACACTTACCATAAATGTTTCATGCATTAATTAACCCTTTTTGGTCTTTAACCTATGTTTCAAAGAAAGGCGAGGGGAAAAGTTTCGTTCGCGAAACGCCGTTACTTGAAACGGTCGTTTCTCCTAAACCGTGCATCGGAATCGAACGAACTACATATCAAAACGAAGCTCGTAACATGAGCTATCTAAACATGGCAGTGGTCATAATCTAGCAGGGGGTTCTCGGGTCCTAATATTATGCACAAAAACAGTCCAAAGAAAATCGGACGTTACGACGGCTATGTTTACGCGATTACCAATATTTATACCACTCCAATTCTTTACCAATTCACTACAAACCACCCAACCATCATCAATACATCAAACACAACTTATATCAAGGCAAAGTCAGTCCATAATCTCAAGGTTTTCCAACTTATTCAACCGCAAACATGATCTACTAACCATAACTTAAGATTCATTAACCATTAACCAAGATTCATATCCAAAATCACCACAAATCCAACCAAACTATCTAACATACATGGATCTTGCTATACATACATGGATATTTCTATATATACATTAATCCATCCATAAACTCATCAAAACTCAAAGTTCAAACTATAAGTTAAAGGTGAAAGTTGTTTATACCTCCTTGAAGCTTCCTAACACAACCCAAGAGCTTTGAATGCCTAAAAGAACCTTGATCCTTGCTTGTATAACCTTAATCTTTCATAAAAATTCAAGAAAACTAAAGTTATTTCTTGAAGGTTACTATTCACCATCTTCTTCCTTGATTTATTGGAAGAGATTGTGAATGAATTAGAAGCTTAAACTTATAGCATATCCATATCTATGTACAAGGAACCTTAGATAATTACCTTGTGATTTAACAATGCTTGGAACTTGATTTTTGATTTTTCTTCCTTTGAAAAAGGTGAAAAGCCGAGAGCAAGATGATAAGAATGAAATGATTTTGTGTTTTTTGATTTGTTTGGCTTAGCTTGGTTGTTCTTTTGTTTTGTTTTTGGTTAATGACCAATTTAACCTTGATTTTGTGTGGTTATAAACTAACCACATCTCCTTCCCTTTATGTCATGCTTATGTCATGCTCCTGATGTCATCCTCCCCCCTTTGTCCTCTCCTTATTGGTTGGATGACCTCATCATCCCTAACCTTCTTGATTAACCTCCTAATTGTTTGCCTAATGACCGCTGATCTGTTATACGGTTCGCTTAACTTTCGTTTTCGTTTATCGTTTGAGGGATCATACCCGGGATCTTATTACTTAGGTTCCCTTAACCTTTCTCAATATATTGTATTCCTTTTATGATCCTCTCTTATAATCCTTTAATTTAAATCCTTTTTATCCTGTTACCTTTTTCTCAAATCTTTCCGTATCTAGTGTATTTCCGGGAAAAATCAAAGTGTTCGGATTTGGATTCTGACGATCTTTACATACACTTATATCCCATATAAAGTACTAATAAAATCTCAGAATATCCATATCAGAACCCCTACATAGTGTGGCATGAAAAGTTTTCTCATTCAGCAAAAACACTATTCATAAGGGTTTCAAAAATTTCTCAAAAATTGGGGTTATTACAAGTTTGCAGCAGTCCCTGTTATTCTGTCATCCACTTGAAGTAAGAAAAGTACATGCTCCAATTCTTCAAAATACTTCAATGGAATGGCATTTTGTCTTATATGATAAACCTTACCATCTTTCATGAAATACAACATGATGTATTCTTTCAAGTAGGTATGGTAAACCATCTGTACAGATTCCAGTTGATTCAATCTCTCAGGAGTTGCTCCAATACCTGGTTCACTCAAGGAAGTTGGATCATTGGTAGTGTTGTGTACTCTTCTTTCATCAGCACTTCCCAATCCAGTTTTATCTCTAGCTTCCTTTCCAGTAACTACTCTTGCTTCAAAACCACTTGCAGTAGTCTTCAAAGATTGAGTCTGTTTTGCTTTAGTGAATCCTGGTAGGAGTGTCTTTGATCTATTTTCTGATATCAAGTTAACTTGAGCTATGTCAGAGGTTACTTGCTTCTTCTGAATATCAGAACTTATAATTTCTTGACTCTGAACAACTTGAGCCATGTCAGAGGTTATTTTAAGAACTTTTCTTGAAGTCAGAGCAAGATCATCCTTTTCATCAGTAATTTCTTCTTCCTCAGGAGGTACATAAACCTTGAAAGGTTCACCAACCTTTTCTTTACCCTTGGATCTTGGATCTATCTGTGGTTGTGATCTAGCCAATGTTGCTTCAGTATGTGTCCTTTCTTTGATCACAATGCCTTTGAGTTTTGGAAGTGATTTTTTACCAGAAGCTTCAGATTTAGATATGACTTTCTCTGATTTAAGTCTGGCTTCTTCTTCCCTTAAACTTTCCAAGTCCATTCCTGGATTTTCTTGAAGAAATAACTGTCTTGACATTTCCTCATCAAGATCTAGAAGTTCATCAGAACTTATCCTTTTACCAGCAGCAGAACTTATTCTTTTCCCAGTATCAGAACTTGTCTTGTGACTAGCTTGTCTTGATATAAACCTTCTACCTTGACTATAACCGCTACCCATTCCAGAGTATCCTTGATCATCATTTCCATCATCCTTTCCTTGCAGTGTCTTGTTAGTTTTCCATTTGGACTTAATTACCTTCTCCCCCTTTTTGGCATCAGCAGGTAGTAAAAGAGAGATAAGTAATTCCACTGAGGATTGGATTTCAGTAAGTTGTGATTGCTGAGAAGCTTGATTTGTCAGAATTTCATCAATCTGAGCTTGTTGTTTCTCTTGAGTTTTCTCAATATAAGCAATCCTGTCAATGGTAGGTTGAAAGAACCTTTTCTTATCAATTTTCCAAACTTGTTCCTGTTTGATAAAGTTCTCCTGAATTTTGTGTAGCTCTGCATGAGTAGTTGAATGAAGACCTTGTAGATGTTTAGTACTCAATGCAGTGACTCTAAGATGGGTTTTAAAATCATCAGAATTTAACATTTCATCAGCTTTAGTCAAGTGCTCAGCAAGATGTTTTTCAGTTGGAACACATGAAACTGAGTTCCATTCCTTAGTCCACTCCTGACCTGCAGGAGTTTCACTCCAAGGTACTGGTGCTTCCCCGGTAACAAACTTCTTTACCAGTTTAGACTTAGGAAGAGTCTATTGAGGAGTATGTCCTGAAGGACCTGCTTCATCAGCATCTACAGTTGGAGCAGCATCACCAGTATCTCCAGCATTTGCAGCATCAGAACTTAAAGAATCAGTATCTTCTAATAAGACAACAGTGTGAGTAACAATGGAGGCTTCAGCATCCTCTAATTGCTGATCGGATACTAAGTTTTGATCAACAGCCATATCTTGATGCTCACCTAAAGTCTGATCATCAGCATCTTGATGCAGAGAAGGTGTTGTTGATAACTCTGGAGTTTGAACAGCATCAGTAACAGGTGTTGTGGAAGGATTATTTGCTGTTGGAGCTTCTAAGAGAAATACATCAGACACAACCAAGTGTTGAACATCAATATCAGCACTTGTGCCTGGATCAACAAGAGACACAGATGGTGAGTTAGCCTTGTCAGATACAGCTTCCTGAGATGGAGTTGATGGAGAAGAAGTGACTGGAGCAAATTCCTTGTCTTGTGAGATCAGAGATTCCTGATCCCCTTCCTTAGCTGCTTCCTCTTCATCATCTGAAACTGGCCTTTGTGCCCTCTGTTTCTTGTACCTCCTTGTTGATTTGGATTCCTTGGGAGTTTCAGGAACTGTCATTCGTCTAAGCCTCTTGAGAAGCCTAGAACCCCCAATCTCAGAATCCTTCTGAGAACTCTCTTTCTCAGCTTCAGTTACAACAGGTTCTCTAGCAGGAACCGGTTCCTCAGAATTAGATTCATCTCTCAATGCAATCCTCCTTCTCTTTTGAGGTGTTTGAGGAACATTCTTTGTCCTCTTTGGCATGGAAGATAAAGATTTCACAGTAGGTGCTGAAGATGAAGGTTGAGCAGTCTGTGAAGTGGAGAGATAGGATTTGAGATATGTTCTGAGGGTAGGTTGAGTAGAATGAGAGGTAGGTACTAAGGTTGATGGATTTTGGGTGTTTGGAGTTGGTTGGACATCAGAGTAAACAGATCTATAAGTATCAGGATCAGCATTTACTAGGATCTATTTTACAGACTGAGGAATCTGTAATGGTCTAACCACTTTTTTCTTAGTATCAGCATTTACCAGGTCATTAAAGTATCATTTTGCAACCTTAAAAGGTGGGGTTTGGGTGCTGACTAAATGAGGTTCATCAGTACAATAAGTGTAAATAAGTTGATAGAATCTAGAAAAATAAACAACATCTCGATCCTCTGTCATCCTATCCCCAATAAAACCAATTAAAGCAGTTGCAAAATCAAAAATGAGTTTGATTGATAATTGCATACCCGATGTGCTGACTCATAATTGGAATAGCATCAAAATTCGAACATTTGTTCCCAAAAGCTTTGGTGATGCAATCAAAGAAGAAACTCCATTCTCTTCTGATATTAGCCTGTTTCAACTGTTCAAGTTTCGTCAGACTCTTTTCATATGCCAATTCAGCCATTAACTCCCGAAGGGCTCAGTCCTCTGGAATTGAGAAAGTACAATCTTCTGGAAGATGTAGAGCCCTGCGTACTGTACCAGGAGTGACTACAAAGGATGAATTACCCACTTAGAAGATAATACTGGGAGTTCCGCGTTGACCACCATCATCAAAAAGTCCAGTCCTCCAAAACCTCAGAACTTGTTGGCTTGAAAAGAATTCAGGCTGTGTTAATGCATACCCAACCTCACTATGTGCAAGAAGATCTTGCACAAAGTGCAATTCAGATGGAGCTTCAGTGTGATCAAGAACTGCAGCATAGTTGTTGGGGACAAACTTAGCTCCATCAATGATTAAATCCTTTGGTGCCATGTGAAAAAAAAATTGAGATTCAAGTATGCCTGTTAGGTGTTTGATATAATGTCTGTATGAAAAACCAACGTGAGAAATAAAGAGAAAGAGAGTAAAAGTAAGGAGAGAGATAAAATATGAAGAAAATAAAAGATTAAAGAAATCTTCTCTCTGTTGTACTTATACTCTGAACAAAAATGTTACCGTTGGACACCTGTCAGACATGCAGTAATAACGGAAAAACCATTAATATATCGAGAAAATAGGAATCATTACTTACCCATTTGCCTAGTTTCAGGAAAAACCGTTCCATTTATCAAGAGAAACAGTTTTAATTCAAAATTTAAACCGTTATCACTGATTGAATTATTTTTCACTGCATCATTAATATTCTGAAAATACATCACATGAAAATGACCAAGATAAATTAGATAAGTAAGTGCTGAAAATGAATCAGAACTTAATATAAAACAAAATTTATATGGTCATCAGAATATCAATCAGGATTTATCAACATAATATAAAATAACTCAGAGACAAAATCTTGAAGTAAAAACAACTTTCATTAATATATCAAGACAATACATTTATGAAATGGAAATTACATCAATACTTATACAAGATTTTCCCTAAGCTTCTAAACCGAACATCAACAGCCTTAGTCCTAGCTAAGAAGCCTGACAAAGCTGATGATGAATAAAAATAGGAAGAAGACAAGATTAAATCATTTCTTCTTCTTCCTACTCTCGACAAACAGAATGGCGAGTCTGATGATTCGCTCTTGCTGGCAGAGAGCTTCCAGCCTTTCCTCCTCCAATCGCTCCAGATGGCGATGGTAGTCCATATAGAAGAACAGGAGGTGTGTCAGTACCTCCTGTGGGACAGAGTCCCATATCTCCTCAGGAATGGCTGTGACATGCCATTCCTGCTGCCAATCGGCACATCTTAGCTCCATATTGAAGTTTTGGTAGTTCAAAAACATGTTGTATCTGACCATTGTGTTTTTGAAAGAAGAAGTATGAAGATAAGTGTGTGAGAAGAATTTGATGGAAAGACTGATGTGAAGTGGCTGCTTATATAGGCAAGAGAATGCCAGGAGACGCAAAGAAATTGAATGCTGACAGGTAGAATTAATTCTACCTCGTCTCCCTAGACTTTGAAAAAGAATAACATTCATTGGAAAGAGGAAACATGGTTTAAAGCGCACAAGAAACAAGTAACATTGGACTGTTCAGGTACAAATACCATTAACCCTAACCATAGTGACTATTAATCTTCCACTTCAACATATTCAATTATTAACTGAGACTATTATCAAATTTTATTCACAGATAAGTCAAGTAAAACATTAGACTGTAATATCACAACTTAGACTTATATCAGAACTTAACAGTCATCAGAACATAATTTCTTAACTCGAAAAAGGAATGCCCATCTTAGTAAATCCTCATACAAGTTCTGAGTTATAGACTTCAGAACTTAATCATTAGAACGTGTAACTAAAACTTGTCCTCAGAATATGTGCAAAGTGACACAGTGACTGTTTATCTAAAATAACATAGACCACCACAGTAATTTTCATCATTCATATGGAGTGATTAGTGTGTGCATTAAGCTAAATAACAGACAAAGAGTAAAGTCTGAGTCACTTCAGTACATCTTAGAAATAAGGCATAACTAAAATTTTGCTAAAGAGCTGTCATTGTCCTGAAACCTACTGATGAATGAGTTCATGCTTGAGTCCACCTCAACTGTTTTGTGCTAATTTTATGCATCTTTTGAAATTCTATTTTACAGTGGCTTCTCAGTGTAAGTGAGTCACGACTGTTTATCAGAATTTATGCTATTATCAGAGTATTTCTCCAGTAATCATAGAGTGTGAAAAGTCACCAAGAAAATATTTTGCTTTTCTAATGCATATTTACTTAATACCAGCAATGCACTTGGGTCGTCCTTTCCACATTTTTACTCTAGATCTCAAAGGAGTACCTGATTTTATTCTTTCATCTTTTTGCTTTTTCTTTTGATAAGTGAGGTTTATCAGCACTTAGTACATTCAACAGTTTTACTAGTATCAGAACTTAATAGATGAGTAGCATTATTCTAATTTGTGACTTAGTAATAAGATATACAAAGTAAACTTAACTAAGCTCAATTATTAGAATTTTCTAGTGTCATAAGATTTCCACTGAAATAATTACTTCTTACATGGAATCATTTGTTTATTGAAGACTACTAGGTCAGTATCTAGCACAGTTATCCTCATAGGATTGAATAGGTACTTGAACAGACATATCACTTATCAGAGTTTAGAAACATATATCAGACAACAGTCAGTACTTAAAGACATTTATCAATTAAGCACAGAATACACAATGAGATTAATTCTGTAAATACTGAGCATAAAGTCTGATAACACAGAACAAGACTAAGTAGATTTAGAGAAAGAACCTGAAACCATTCCAAGTTCATTTACCAATCTTGTAAAGTAGCTTCACACAGTGGTTTTGTGAAGATATCTGCTAGTTGTTGATCTGTGGGAACAAAATGCAATTCCACTGTACCTTCATCCACATGTTCCCTGATGAAGTGGTACCTGATGCTGATGTGCTTTATCATAGAGTGTTGAATTGGATTACCTGTCATAGCAATAGCACTTTGATTATCACAGTAAATAGGGATTTTGAAATATGTTAACCCATAATCCAGTAACTGATTCTTCATCCAAAGAATCTGTGCACAACAGCTTTCTGCAGCAATATACTCTGCTTCTGCAGTTGATGTAAAAATTGACTTTTGTTTCTTGCTGTACCAAGAAACCAATCTGCCTCCAAGAAATTGACAGCTTCCACTTGTGCTTTTCCTGTCAATTTTGCAACCTGCAAAATCTGCATCTGAGTAACCTATTAGTTTAAAATCTGATTCTCTAGGATACTATAATCCCAGAGCAGCTGTTCCTTTAAGATACTTAAAGATTCTTTTTACAGCTGTTAAGTGAGGTTCTCTTCGATCTGCTTGAAATCTTGCACAAAGACAGGTAGCATACATAATATCAGGTCTA
Source organism: Apium graveolens (assembly GCF_009905375.1). NCBI lineage: Eukaryota > Viridiplantae > Streptophyta > Magnoliopsida > Apiales > Apiaceae > Apium > Apium graveolens. The sequence continues at coordinate 92,676,468 of NC_133647.1, read as the reverse complement.
CTAGCAGTTAGATAGAGTAGAGAGCCAATCATACCTCTGTAGTCAGTAATATCTACTGATTTACCGGTATCCTTATCCAGTTTTGTTGCAGTGGCCATTGTAGTGGATGCACTTGAACAATCTTGCATTCCAAATTTCTTCAGCAAGTTTCTGGTGTACTTGGTTTGACAAATAAAAGTGCCTTCCTCATTCTGCTTGACTTGAAGGCCCAGAAAATAGCTAAGTTCCCCCATCATACTCATCTGATATCTTGACTGCATTAGTTTGGCAAACTTTTTGCAAAGTTTGTCATTTGTAGATCCAAAAATGATATCATCAACATAAATGTGGACCAGAAGTAAGTCCTTTCCATGGTTGAGGTAGAACAGTGTTTTGTCTATTGTCCCTCTGTTGAATCCACTTTCCAGAAGAAACTGAGCTAAAGTCTCATACCATGCTCTAGGAGCTTGCTTAAGTCCATAAAGTGCTTTATCAAGCCTGTAGACATAATCTGGATGTTTGGTATCTACAAAACCTGGAGGTTGTTCAACATATACCTCCTCCTCCAATTCTCTATTGAGAAAAGCACTTTTCACATCCATTTGAAAGACAGTAAACTTTTTGTGAGCAGCATAAGCCAAGAATATCCTTATGGCTTCTAACCTAGCAACTGGTGCAAATGTTTCATCATAATCAATTCCCTCCTGTTGAGAATATCCTTTTGCAACCAGCCTTGCCTTTTTCCTTGTAATTATGCCATCACTGTCAGTTTTGTTTCTGAATACCCACTTTGTACCAACAACAGATCTATTCTTTGGTCTTGGCACTAGGGTCCAGACTTTGTTTCTTTCAAATTCATTCAACTCTTCCTGCATTGCTTGCACCCAATCAGCATCTTGAAGAGCTTCTTCCACTTTCTTTGGCTCAGTCTGAGAGAGAAAAGAATTGTAAAGACATTCATTTGAAGTACCTGTTCTAGTTCTGACACCTGCATCAGGATTTCCAATTATCAAATCAGGTGTATGTGATTTTGTCCACTTCCTTACAGATGGAAGGTTTTCTCTAGAACTGGATGCTCCCCCATGATCCATGCTATCTTCATTTTCATTTTCTGATGCTCCCCTGAAACTATACTCTCTGAGTTGGAGTCTTCAGTATTTAAATTTTCAGCACTATCAGAACTTGGCTTATCAGAACTTGACGAATCAGAATTTGAAGAGCCAGATGTATGTTCTGACGTTTCTTGAGCTGTGGTAGGATCTTGAGTATTCTCCCCCTGCATCGGTGCATCTTCCCTTGGCGTAGCCACCACAGTTTCAATAACATCAGAGTTTATTCCATCATAGTTTACAGTATCAGGACTTAGACTTTCAGGATTTTCAGTATCAGAATTTGAGTCTTCATTTTCAAATCTCAGCTGATCATGGTCAATGAAATCTTCAAGACCAGTAATCTTCTTGTCATCAAAAGAGACATTGATAGATTCCATAACTACTTTTGTTCTCAAATTATAGACTCTGAAGGCTATTGTGGAAAGTGGATATCCAACAAAGATTCCTTCATCAGCTTTTAGATCAAACTTTGATAGCTGTTCAGTATGAGTCTTGAGAATAAAACACTTGCATCCAAATACATGAAAGTATTTCAGATTTGGCTTCTTTTTCTTCACCATCTCATATGGTGTTTTTCCATGCTTGTTAATGAGTGTTGCATTTTGAGTAAAACAAGCAGTCTACACAGCTTCAGCCCAGAAATAGGTTGGAAGCTTTGCTTCTTCAAGCATTGTACGTGCAGCTTCAATGAGAGTTCTATTCTTCCTTTCAACAACTCCATTTTGCTGTGGAGTTCCAGGAGCAGAAAATTCCTGCTTTATTCCATGGCTTTTGCAGAACTCTTCCATTATCAAATTCTTGAACTCAGTGCCATTATCACTCCTTAAAACTTTCACAGAATCTTTGACCATTTTATCCAGATGTTTGACATGATCAATCAAGATTGATGCAGTTTCACTTTTTGTATGCAAGAAATACACCCATGTGTATCTGGTGAACTCATCCACTATGACCAACGCATACTTCTTCTTTGTAATAGACATGACATTTACTGGACCAAATAGATCAACATGTAGTAGATGATAAGGCTCAAGAATTGATGATTCAGTCTTGCCCTTGAATGAAGATTTCCTTTGTTTGGCTTTCTGACATGAATCACAAAGACCATCAGGAGCAAATACTGTGTTTGGCAATCCTCTCGAAAGATCTTTCTTGACCAGTTCATTTATATTGTTGAAATTTAAATGAGAGAGTTTCTTATGCCAATTCCAGCTTTCTTCAATTGATGCTCTACTCATCAGACAGATTGCAGAACCATCAGTACTTGTTGAAAGCTTAGCTTCATAAATGTTACCACGCCTGTATCCTTTCAGAACAACTTTGCCTTTAGATTTACTCATAATTTCACAGTGTTCTTCAAAGAAATCAACATGATAACCTTTGTCACAGATTTGACTAATACTCAGTAGGTTGTATTTAAGTCCTGAGACCAGAGCTACTTGTTTAATTATGACATTTCCAAGATTGATATTGCCATATCCCAATGTTTTTCCAATGTTGCCATCTCCATAAGAAACACCTGGGCCAGCTTTCTCCACAAAGTCTGATAGCAGGGCCTTATTTCCAGTCATATGTCCTGAACATCCACTGTCCAGAACTAGAATATTTTTCCTGTTGCCCTGCAATCACAAAGACCACTAATTATTAGTTTTAAGGACCCAGACTTGCTTGGATCCTTTGGCCTTATTAAGTTTGTTAACATTTGCAGCGGATTTAGCATCAGAGTTTATGTTAACATTTTTCTTATCAGAACTTACACTATCAGACTTTGAATTAGAATTTACACTAGAAGGAACAATGGAAACTTTTTTCAACGAAGGTTTTATTTGATAATAATCATAGTACAAGCTATGATATACCTTACAAGTATAAATGGAATGCCATAAACTACCACAATGAAAACAAGGATTTTGTGGTTTGTATCTAACAGACTGACTCTTAACTCCTGACTTTGAAGGTAAGAAGTTAATATTCTTATTCTTCTTGCAAAAAGAAGCCAGATGGTTAGAACTTCTACAGTAATGACATGTTTTCCTAGAAGCATCAGGAACAGGTTTATAATTATTGCTTTTATTCACACCTTCCTTTCCATTCCTATTTTTCTTAGGTGATTTTACCTTGTTTGCATTCTTAACATCTTTCAGCTTATGCTTAAGCTGCTTCTTTGTCATTAAGCCTATGTTCACTTCAGCTGTCTTTTCCTGTTTTAGTTTGTCAGAAGTTAATTTCTTTGTAACTTCTGATTTTTCATTTTCAGACTTTACAGTTACAAACTTAACAGGTTTTAACTTTGGCTTTTGCTTATCAACAGACTTAATTTCTTCAGTTCCTTTATCATTCTTATCTTCTCCATAACCTAAGCCCTCTTTCCAGTTTCCACTACTTAGCAAATTTTGAGTTGTTTTGCCAGAGTTAGTCCAAGTCCTGATAATCTCTCTTTTCTTTTCTAACTCAGTTTTTAGAGATTCATTTATTTTTAGCACTTCATTCCTAACATAAAAAGCATCATCTCTATCCTTCTGAGTTTGATGGAACATGACTAACTCTTTTTCTAAGAAATCATTTCTTTTCTTAAATGCAAGATTTTCATAAGTTAATCTTTCACATGTTAAAGTTTGATCTCTATAACTAACAAACATGGTTTTAAGATATCTTCTCAACTCATTAATATCATCAGTATGAAAAGCAAAAGTAGTCAGAGGTACCTTTGTTTCAGCAGCTTCAGAACTGCTCTCAGCACTTTCTTTATCAGCATTTTCCATCAATGCATAGTTTTCCTCACTTTCAGAGTCTGAGGTGTCTGTCCAGCTTTTCTGCTTTGTGACAAGAGCCTTGCCTTTGTCACCCTTTACCTTCTTGCAATCAGGAGATATGTGGCCTTTCTCACCACAGTTATAGCATTTAACATTGGTGTAATCTCCTCTGTCAGACTTTCCTCCTCTGCCTTCAGATCTTCTGAAATTCTTCTTATCAAAACTTATGCCTTTCCTAGAAAACTTCTTTCCCTTCCTGAACTTCCTGTATGAAATCTTTGTGATTCCTTTCACCATAAGAGCACACAGCTTCATCATCTCCTCATCAGCATCAGTCTCAGGCAAGCTTTCAGAATCTGAGTCATCATCACTCCCAGAACTTGATGACTCAGTATCAGACTTTATGAAAAGAGTTTTACCCTTGTCTTTCTTTGAGGAAGCTGCTTTGGGGAATTCTTCTTCAGCCTTAAGAGCAACTGTCCTTGACTTTCCTCCTTTCCTCTTGCTTCTTTGTTCCATCTCCAGCTCATGAGTCTTGAGCATTCCATAGATTTCGTCAAGAGTTGTTTCATCAAGATTGTAGTTGTCTCTTATTGTCGTTACCTTCAAATCCCAGCATTCAGGAAGAGCTAATAGGAACTTAAGGTTTGAATCTTCAAGATAATACTCTTTATCAACCAATGACAAATCATTCAAAAGTTTGACAAATCTATCATATAAATCATTCAATGACTCATTAGTCTTTGAGTCCAAGTGTTCATACTCTTGAGTGAGTATTGTCTTCCTGTTCTTCTTAATTATGTCAGTTCCCTGACACCTTATTTCCAGAGCATCCCATATCTCCTTAGCAGTCTTGCAGTTGATTACCCTGTTTGACATTACATTATCAATGGCACTATGCAGTAAGTGTCGTACCTTAGCATCCTTAGCAATTGATGCTATGTCTTCAGCAGTATAATCACTCTTCTCCTTTGGTACGGTCTTTGCTGCTTCACCTGCAACTGCAACTGCGAGCTTGGTTGGTTTGTGAGGGCCTTCCTTGATTCTATCAAGGTATTCTGGATCTGTTGCTTCCAGGAACATGGTCATCCTTACCTTCCATATGGGATATTCAGATGGTCTCAGTATGGGAACTCTGATGGTCTCATACCGACTCTGAATTTGTGTCTTTGGTGGTTCCTCAGTTTTGGTAGGCTTAGTTGGAGTTTCTGTGTCCGACATGATTGTGTTTGGATCTTTAACTGTATGTATGTTAACAGATAGGCTCTGATACCAATTGTTAGGTCACACACACACTGTAGAGGGGGTGAATACAGTGTATAGTACACTCAAATCGAACTTTAAGAACTTAAGTAACAGAAAACAAACTTTATTGAAATAATAAACTTTGTTACAGTATGGAACTGTTACCTCTCAGTGATGAACAAATATCACGAGAGCTGCTAGAGTTACAATGAATAATCTTCTCTAATAATGATAACACTTATAGTATAAACCCTATATCTGTGTTTATATACTACACAGTTACAAGATAATCGCTAATTGATATGGAATATAATTCTGCTTCCTAAAATATATCAATCAGATATCTTTTCTTCCAAGTATTCCATTCTTTACAGAATTCCTTCTTCATGCATATCTCTTCTTATGTTTATCTTGATCTTCTTTCCTTTAATCAGCTATTGTCCTTATCTGATCGTCCTTCAGCACTTAAGTTCTGATATCTATCTTCTGATGATTATCTCCTGATAACATAAGTACTGATATCCTTAAGTCCTGACTTTCAGTATAAGTACTGATCAACAGTTAAGTACTGATTTATCCTGTTCAAGTAAGATCTGAAAGCTAAACATAAAACATATTAGCCATGACATTATCAAATATATCTAACAACACCATAGAGCCTTTCCAAAGAAATCTCACTCAGATCTCTTGCTTCTCTTATGGCAGTGATTCTATGTTCGAGATGAGTTGGCAGTGTTAAAAGAAACTTTTTTTTGACCTCCCTGATGGAATAGTATTTACCATTAATGTTCAGGTTGTTGATCAATGCATTGTACCTCTCAAACACTTCACTGATTCCTTCTCCTGGATTGGATTTAAAGTATTCATACTCAGAGGTTAGGATTTCTAACTTGTTCTCCCTAACTTCCTCTGTGCCTTCTTTAATAACCTCAATAGTTTCCCAGATATGTTTGGAATCTTTACAGTTCATCACATGTCTATTCATCAAGGGATCAAGGGAATCTACTAAAATTAATTGAAGGCTAGCATCCAGGGAGGCTTCTTCTTTTTCAGCAGGAGAAAAATCTTCAGGATCTTTCACATAAGTTCTTGCTTTAGTAATCACCACATCATTTTCTATTACCTCTGGTTCAATAACCATCAGAATTTTAGGACCCTTCTTTAACACTTCCAGATATTTGGAATTTGCAACTTGTAAAAACAATAGCATCTTCTTCTTCCACATAACTTAATTTTCTTTATCGAATAGTGGAATTTTAACGGTTCCAACTTTTTGTGTAGTCATTATGAATTTTTGAGTAAATAAAAATTCAAGGAGTGAAAGAAACACAAAAGTCTAGGATCTTGATTTGTACGTTAATCAGAAGGCTCTGATACCAATTGTTAGGTCTCAATATGTTTGTAGAAGGGGGGTTGAATACAAACAATATCATTTAATCGAATAAAATGCGGAATAAAAAAGTGAAACAAAATTCAAGTTAAATAAAATTATTATTAAACTTGAAAGGTGTTACAACAACGGTATCGTTTACAAGGGATTAATCTCAAATCAATTATTACAAATCTAGAATATATTCGACATGAACTTTTTCTATGTTTGCAATAAAAAGATCAAATGCTAAAAGCGGTTTGAGATTAAGTTCTAGGGATTTCGATCCGCTAGATAGTTACACAAGAACAAGAAAAGTATTTCTAGTGGATTGGATTTAACAATAAATACTAGAAATAAATGATCTGTGAAATTTGCAATAATTTCTGTGCAGGTTTTCTTATTGTTCTGTGTTCTTCTGTATGATATTCAATGCTCTGCTCTACTAGAATGATCTGCTTCTGTTTGTTTAAGTAAACAAATCACTTGAATTGAATCAGCAAGACATTCGGCAAGACAATCAAAAATGAACTAGCAAGACAATCCTTTTAACTGGTAGAACTATCGGTAGGACAATCCAGAAAGACTTGGAAAGACTTTCGGTATGACAATCTAATTGTCATACCAGTTCAAGTTTGTTTTTGCTGATTTTCTTTTTGAATATTATTCCAAAATCATTTCTGAATAATGCATAATATTAATTCAGAATTAATTAACCAATTAATTCAATTAATCAATAAATTAATCTTTGCAGATTTAATTTATTTTCTTTATTAAATTATATGACTTAATTAATTAATAGAGAATTAATACCAATCTTGAGCAGCAACCATTCTTCTGAAAATCTTCTGAAAATCACTATCAATTACGAGTCAATTCCACCACTTCAATATTGACACTCGATGTACTGTCTGGTTCATGACTGACTAACTTCCGTGACATTTCTTCATGCCTTGACCTTGATACTCTTGATTTTCTTCAGACTAAATCCTTGTAATTAATTGATACCCTAACGAGATCTCTGTCACTTGATTAAATCCACAATCTTGATTTATATCACTGAGGCTTGATCAATTGCTTGAGCTTCTTCCAGTGAATTAAGTCATCAAGTCTGTAGATGAACAATGGTACTTTAATCCTTTGACATATGTTACTTTGAGAGATCTCTCTGACGATAGAACTACTATTTACTTGTTACATCCTTATTTGAGTTGAGTTAAATCCTCGAATAACCAAATAGGCTATGACATATGCCTTTCAGTTCTATTTCAAGCTAATAGGTCTTCAGAATGCCATACAGTCTCTCCAAAGTAAACTCCTTATAATCTTGTGAGTTTCTCAATGAGACTGTCATTGGTTTCCATTCCCTTGGAAGAGATCTGAGAAATTTCAGATTGGAGTCTTTAGTCTGATAGACTCTTCCATGCAATTTAAGAGCATTTAGTAGCTTTTGGAATCTACTCTTTCTTCATTGTGAAAATGCTCATATTGCTGAATCAGGAGCTGCATTTTATTTTCTCTTACTTGCTCAGTACCATCACAGATTATCTGTATTGTGTCCCAAACTTCCTTGGCAGTCTTGCAGTTGATAATGTTATCAAACATGTCTGCATCAACACCATTGAACAGAATGTTCATGGCCTTTTTATCTTTCCTCACTTGTTCAATATCAGGATCAGACCATTCATGCCTTGGCTTTGGAACAGATGGTTCATTTTCTGTTGCAGCTCTCATTGGAACATGAGGGCCTCTTTCTATGCAGTCCACATAGGCCTCATCTTGAGAAAGCATATGAAGATGCATCTTTACCTTTCAATGATGGTAATTATCTTTATCGAGAAAAGGAATCTTGACTCCAACATCTTTCTTGTTCATCTTACTGAATTGTTTTGATCTTTAAACTCTTTGTAGATTAAGAGCTTGCTCTGATACCAATTGTTAGTCCCTTAACAATATAGCAAGAATTACAGAAGGGGGGTTGAATGGAATTCTTGAACCTTTTTCTTGAAATAAAAATGTTCAACGCGATTATGGATATATTTGTTTTGATTAGCATAATGCGGAATGTAAACTTGAATGAATCAAAACATAAGTAATTGAAAACAAGAGTCTTTAAAAACTTTCTGGTGGATTTAAACAATTCCACCAGAGATATATATAATATATCGAGAGGACTCTGTGTGCAGAAATGCTCACAGCTGCTTACAAAATAGAACTGCTGAGAATACAGGAAATGCTAAAGATTGTGCTTACAAAGATTTCTCTATTTGTATGTTTTCAGCTATCTCAGTTATTTTTCTATTTGCTACTCTCTTGGTTTATATATTACCAAGATTACAAAGTCAAAAGAACTGAACAAATATAAAATCTAACAGTCTTGATCTTTGCTGCTTTTCGTCCTCTATTACCTAGTTAATGGGCTTCCACAGTGTGTTTGTATCCAACTCGACAGTTGTGTGTCAGCTTTCACTGTTCAACTGATGTTTGATTCTTGATATGATCATCCGTCGACTTTCAGATAATCCGTTGATGACTTAATTGATCATCCGTTGACTGCTATGTTAAACATCCATTGATAGTCATTTGATTATCCGTCGAAGCTTTGTTAATCATCCGTCGATAGCTATTTTGGCACTTGACTTCATTTCACTTATACAGAATTACAAGACATTGCTTATGTACAGTTAATCAACCTATTCTGCATATCTAGTTAAAGTCAACATGACTTATATGCTACTACAGATTCTATACAAAGGTGCATACATCACTGTGCTACAAACTTATTATTACATAAGCTACTCACTCGATGGATAATAAGTTAATCATCCGTCGGGACAATAATGAGTTATCTGTCGGGACTAAAACTCTTATCCGTCGAGTGCTACATAATTTCACTAAATAAAATCTACTTAGACATTTTTTTTAAGTGATCATCAAGTACACAACATATTCACAACAATGTGCTTCAGTACTTGCAGAATTTCCACTGACATGTAGATCATCATAGTTTAGAATGATATCAGGATTTACTGTATCGGGATTTGTCATTATATTAGGATTTAACTGTTCAACATATGGTACTTCATTGTCAAATCTCAGCTCATCATGGTCATCTGCATCTTCTAGATCTGTGATTTTCTTGTCATCAAAAGATACATGTATAGATTCCAGGAAGGATCCCGCCTCTCTTTAAGGCTGTTTTTCTCTAAATCTTTTCTCTCATTCTTACATAAAAGGCTGAGATATTTTTGTCCTACAGAAATAAGAGGTGGCTAAATAAAGGTTGTTAGTGGTCATACAACTAGAGGTAGTCCTTAAATAAAGGTCTAGATATAATCATACCAACAGGATTTATAACATGATAGATAAATGCTAATGATAACAAAACACCCTAAAAATACAAATTAAAATATAGTAGATAAAACTGATAAGTGCTACAAATTTATTGAAAATTGAACAAAGCAAAGTGTACAAAGAGTTCTCACAATCATTATCAAGGTGCTCCTCTAGTCTGAGCAGATGATTTCTATTTCCTTGATTCTCTGATTTCTTTCCAAGCTTCCTGTTATTTTCTTCTATTTGATTCTAGAGTTATCTGTTGGATTCAAGTTCATCAGCTTCAGATAGATCTAGCTTTTCTTGTATTTCCAAAAGAGTCTCATTATTAGAGATACTGAATTGGTCATCTAGTCTGAAGAATCTTCTAACTCCCTTATCATCTATGAAATCCATCAGCCAATAAGGCCTTAAATGCACCCTTTTTCCTGTGAAGGGAATTGTAAGAGATCTTGGAAGTGCATTCTTGGCTTTATCACTCCTTAGACCTTCTATCTTCTTTAGAACCAACTTCTTTACAATTATATTGAAACCAAAGTTCTTCTTGAAGGATGAGAAGAACTTAATCAGTACAGAGCAGCTTTCCTGAAGAATCCTATGAAGTGGCCATGTGATTTCTCTCCCTCCCTTGTACTTGAACACTAGCCTTTCAGGAAGATGTCTATGAGCATCAATCCCTCTTACTTCTTCCAATTCATCCAAGTAGAGGTTTATTTCAGAAAACTCCTTGATGTCACAGATGTATAAGAGATCTCCCTTATTGACTGTAGGTTGAGATTTGGTTAGGGTCTTGGATCTAAAAGTCAAAGGCTTCACTTTCTTGGTTTCTTTATTCTTTGTCTTCTTTGGCTTGTTGGAGATAGGTAAATTGAATTCAGGAATTGACAAGCTTTCCCAGTCTATTGGCTCATCCTTGAGAATAATAGGCTCACCATGAAAATTCTTTGTTGGATCCACCTTAAAGTCCTCATACACCACCGAGGGCATGGATGTTTGAGTTGATGTTGTAGACTTTTTGGGAATGTAGTCCTCCATTTCCTCATCACTAAAGTACAATTTTCTTTTGGAGTGAAGCTTGTATCTGAATTTTCTTTTCTGTGGAGATTCATTTTGCATTTGTTGATCTTGAGCTTCAGGAATCACAGGTGGTTTTTCAGAAATCTCAGTTGTAGATTTGACAACTTGAAGTTTGGCCAATATAGCAGCTTGCTCCTTCTTTTGTTTAAGCTTCTTAGCATCTAAAGCAGCCTGCTTCTTTTCTTGCTTGATCCCTTCTTTTTCTTCCTTCTTAGCTTCTACAAATAGAGGGTGTCCAGCCACCACACAGATCACTTTTCCATTCCTGTAAATTTTGGAAATTCTTTTCTTTTGAACTGAATCAGATGAATCTTTGTAAAATGCAATTGACCTTGCCAACAGCTTCTTTTCATCTGGCCTAAGTGTCTCAAACATAGGATCCAAAGGGTTTTTGTAAACTTTGAATAGTTCCTTTTAGGCTTCAGAATTAGATTGGCTTTTGAAGATTTGATGCATGAAGTTTGGCTTTTTTCTAAGATACCAAGACTCATTTCATTCACTGGTATTTGTGTGACTTGTGAGTGGTGATGAAAAGTCTTTTCTGGTTTTTGTATCTGATAAAATTTCTTTTGAATATCTGTATCAATCTTCTTCCATTTATCATCTAGCTCCTTCTCAGCTACTGCTACATCAATCTTTGTCAGTTTGTCATTTGATTCTAGTTTTGCTGCTACTAAATTGATGAGATCAATGTTATCCATAGTTGGTGCCTTTGTGAAAGCAATTGCTAGCAGAATTACTTTGTTGACTTGAATGTTGAGCAGTTTCTCCCCCTCACTTGATGAGCCTTTCTCCCCCTTTTTGTTAGCATCAAGTTGTTGAGAAGAAGGGAGTTGTGCAACCACCAATTATTGGAGCAGAGTAGTCTGAGCTTCCTGATTTACAAGTATGTTGGCCACTGACTTCTCCACATTAGACAACCTAGAGTCCATGGCCTCAACCTTTCCGTTTAGATTAGCTTCTTTCCTTAGCTTTTGAGCTATCTCAGTCATGGTGGTTCCTGGAAGTCTGGAATCCAACCTTGCCACAAAATCTTGTTTGACTTCAGAAATTTCTTGCTTCATTTCAACCACACTTTGACTATTGGAGAGCTTGAATCTTGTGCAGTTGTAGAGCTTCAAGATGTGATGTGAGTAACCTTTTAGTGCTGGCACTTGTGGAAGCCTGAATTGTTGTTTGGGTGTCATGAATCAGCTTGAATAAGGTGGATTGGAGATGTGAATATGAACACTCTTTAGTCAGCATCCAGGAAGGAATATCTGCATCTCCCCCTATGCTCATACTGTCATTCTCCACATCTTCACCATCATTCCCAAAAGAGTCTTCAACCAATTCAGGATCACTACAAGTTGTAGATGGCATAGCACTGATTGCATCATTTGCCCTTTGTAATGAAGCAGTTGTATGCACTAGGTTCAACATCCTCATTGCCCTGTCCAGCTACAGTTTGATAAGCTGGAACAGGATGAGTAAATGTCTCAGCATCTAAGGATATAGAATCTATGAAAGCTTGATATTCTTGATGAAATAGTCTCTCCCTTTCTGCATCACTGACATCCATTGACTCACTAGCAATGGTGTCTACCCTTATAACTCTTGTACCTACATTTCTCTTATGATCTCTCTTTTGTTGCATCAAGGGCTCCCCTTGGCTCACCACCCTCACACCCTCACCTTCACCTTCTAAGGTGGAACTCCTCTCACTCTCTTTTTCCAGGATGGAAAAAATAGCCTGCATGAGTTCACTCTTTTCCTCTCCTTTTACCTGGAAGCAACCCGGCATAGGTTTGAGGTGAACTTGTGTCCCTTAGCCTTTTGGCCTGTGCTCCTGGTTGGGAGCTTGTTTCAATAGTAACATCCTTTTGGGAGGATGAAACTAGAGTTGTGCTAATTTCCTTATTAACTATCACAGTTTGTTGGGAAACTGTGGTGTGGTTAGGCTTGGGTACACTATCCTCACCAACCTTATCCTTAGGGTTTCTTTGATTTTCACCATGTCCCTCACCCAACTCACTCCCCTTCATACTCCCCTCTTGGTGTTTGGTAGTTTTTGCAACTGGTTTCTTTTGAGAGAAACTAGAGGGGGCTTTCTTTGTTTTGGATTTTGAAGTTTTTGTTTTGGTAGCTTGGGTAGGCATCTGTTGGGTCATTGACACAGATGCCATAGCTACATTTAAAGGCTAAGAAATTTGTGAGGTTGGAAGAGTAGAGACAGTGGTGCTTACCTCACCTACCTGAGGGCCCTCCATGATTGGAAAGTAGAAGAGGGGCACCTCTTTGTGGTGACTTGCTCTGTTCATATCTGCAATCATTCTTCTTTCTTGAACCCAACAATCCAATTTGTTGGTTGGATTCTAAATAACAATATTCTCAATAAGATGGTTAGAAAGAATCATAAGGAATCTAGCATAATAAACACTTTTACCTCTCTTATGAACTTCCCATAACTTATAGCCTAATTCAAACATAACCCTGTCAATGAAATTATGATAATTATCAGTAACTAACATATAAAGCATGTTAAGCATGGCAGTATTGACATAATCAAAATTACTTATTTTACCAGAAAATACCTTGGTAACTACATCACACAAATAACTTCATTCCTTTCTAAGACCTAGCCTTCTAATCTCACTTAATTTAGAGGTAGGAAGTGCATAGCCAATAGAATTAAGCATGGTAACTAAATTAGCATCTGTGTGTGGAACAGTAGTAGTGTTTTCAGGAATATTAAAGCATGCTTGAATTATGTCACTGTTAATGCAGAATTGCTTACCTTTGAGTGTAAAAGTTATGGTTTTATCTGTAGACTGGTACACAGCAGTGTTCCACATCTCTTCTACAACTTCACAGTAGATGGTGGGTGATTCCAACATAGCATAACTGAGTTTGCATCCCTTCACAAAGTCCATCATTTTGTGAAAATCTTCAGACACTAGAATTTCCTTGTTCACAAGAGCTACAAAATTGTTCTTTTCATAGATGAATCCAGATTGAGACATGATTTTGACTATTGGTACCATTGTCAAAGAGAGGAAATTTGCAGAGAGAAAGAGAGTATTTGCTTTGAAGAAGAAGAGAGTTAGAGCAATTGATTTGAGAATGATAAAAAAAGGATGAAAATGAATTTTGCTTTTATACCATCTCAAAAATAAACTGTCAAAAGTAATAAAGTAATATAAAGTAACCAATCAAAATAGCCCAAATTAGCCGTTTAAAATAAATAAACTTTCAAAATTCTATCAGTTATCCGTCGTGATATACTTACGGACTGTAAGTATATCCGATGGATAATGTTTAGAGTTTTAACGGCTAAGATTGAAACAATTCGACGGATGAGAATAAGACAATTATCCGTCATGTATAAAATAATCCAGAAAAGTAATTGATTTTTACTAGGCTATTTAACTTCGACAGATGATCAAGCTCGATGGATAATGAACATCCGTCAAGATGTAAAGTTTAACTTAGCCAAAATTCCATCTAAGATAGCAAAATCAATTAAATTTCTGGATGCATTGCAACTTGCAAAATTATCAAAAATGATTTAAGAATAATTAAGCATACCTAGTTCACTTACCAACCTAGTAAAGGTGGATTCATCAAGTGGCTTGGTAAAGATATCTGCAAGCTGCTTTTCACTTGGAACAAAATAACGTTCCACAGTACCATTCATTGCATGTTCCCTAATGAAGTGGTATTTGATGTCTATGTGCTTTGTTCTTGAATGCTGTACTGGATTTTCAGTGATGGCAATTGCACTTGTGTTATCACAGAAAATAGGAATTCTATCCACTTGTAGACCATAGTCCAACAATTGGTTTTTCATCCATAAAATATGTGCACAACAACTACCAGCAGCAGTATATTCAGCTTTAGCTGTAGAAGTAAAAACTGAATTTTACTTTTTACTGAACCAGGATACCAGCTTATTTCTTAGAAATTGACAGGTTCCTGTTGTACTTTTTCTAATAATTTTACGACCTGTATAATCTGCATTTGAATAACCAGTTAGATCAAAACCAGAATCTCTAGGGTACCAAATGCCAAGTTTTGGTGTTCCCTTGAGATATCTGAAAATCATCTTAATAGCTACTAAATGAGATTCTCTAGGATCAACCTAAAATCTAGCACAAAGACAAGTAAAAAACATTATATCTGGCCTACTAGCTGTTAAGTACAGAAGTGAGCCAACCATGCCTCTATAGCTTGAAATATCCACAGACTTTTCACTAGTGTTTAATTCAAGTTTAGTTGTAGTGTCCATGGGAGTTTTTGCAGATGTGCAATTCATTAGATCAAACTTCTTTAAAAGATCATAAATGTATTTGGGTTGACTAATGAATATTCCATCACTAACTTGCTTATCTTATAAACCAAGAAAGTAAGTTAGTTCTCCCATCATGCTCATTTCATACTTACTTTGCATCAATTTGGCAAACTTTTCGTAAAGTTTTTCATCTGTAGAGCCAAATATAATATCATCTACATAAATTTTAAGAAGTATACTAGAGCCATTAACATTTCTAAAGAATAAAGTTTAATCAACAGTACCTCTTGTGAAGTGATTTTCTAAGAGAAACTTTGATAAAGTGTCATACCAGGCTCTAGGTGCTTGCTTCAATCCATAAAGTGCTTTCAAAAGATAGTAGACATATTCTTGAAAATTTGGATCTTCAAAACCAGGAGGTTGACTGACATAGACTTCCTCCTCCAAATCTCCATTCAGAAAGGCACTTTTGACATCCATTTGATAGACTTTGAAATTGGCATGGGCTGCATTGGATAAGAAAATTATGATGGCTTTAAGTCTTGCAATAGGAGAAAAAGTTTCATCAAAATCTATTGCTTTTTGTTGACAATATCCCTTAGCAACCAATCTAGCTTTGTTCCTGACCACTATGCCATTTTCATCCATCTTGTTTCTGAATACCCACTTGGTGTCAATTGGATCTTTCCTTTAGGCTTGGGTACAAGCTTCCATACCTTATTCCTTTCAAATTGGTTTAGCTCTTCTTGCATAGCTAAAACCCAATCAGGATCCAACAAAGCTTCTTCTACCTTCTTTGGTTCTTCCTTAGAAAGAAAGCTGCTATATATGCATTCTTCTTGAGTTGCTTTCCTTGTTTGAACTCTAGAAGATGCATCACCAATAATGAGCCCAAAGGGTGATCTCTAGTCCATTTTCTTTGTTGAGGTAGATTAGCTCTAGATGAAGAGGCCTCATTGTTGTATTGATGAGTGAATGAGTTTTGATTATAAGAAACACCCCTTGAGTTTGTGAATCTTTGATTTGAGGAAGGGGTACTATTTGTAGGTGATCTTTTTTTACTCTCAGCATCTCTCATTGTTCTGACGGATGATGTACTTTGTATCTCGACAGATGAAGCTGATTGTCTACCGATGGATGAAGCAAATTGTCTACCGACGGATGAAGCAAATTGTCTATCGACGGATGAAGCATTCTGTAACTCGGCGGATGTTGAATTATGTGCTTCATTAGTTGTACATTTTCTTCATTATCCTTAGCTACTGTTTCTTGATCACTTTCATCATCATTGTCATCACTGACCATCTCACATTATCAAATTTGAGGCTTTCATGGAAATCTCCATCTTGCAGTCCTTCAATCTTTTTATCATCAAACACAACATGTACTGATTCCAAAAAAATGTTGGTTCTTAGATTGTAGACTCTATATGCTTTTCCAACAGTATATCCAATAAAAATTCCTTCATTTGCTTTGGTATCAAACTTTCCATGTTGATTAGTTTGATTCCTTAAGATATAATATTTGCAGCCAAAGACATGAAGAAAATTTAGAGTTGGCTTCCTATTCTTGAACAACTGATAAGGGGATATGCATTTGGCTTGATTAACCAAAGAGATATTCTGAGTGTAGCATGCAGTATTCACAGTTTCAGCCCAAAAGTATGTTGGTAACTTTGATTTTTCAAGCATTATCCTTGCAGCTTCAACAAGAGATCTGTTTTTTCCTTTCCACCACTCCATTTTTTTGTGGAGTTCTAGCTGCAGAAAACTCATGCATAATCCCATTCTCTTCACAAAATGATCTCATCACAGAATTCTTGAACTCAGTTCCATTGTCACTCCTGATTCTTCTTACTTTGAAATCAGGATGATTGTTGACTTGCCTTATGTGATTGATGATGATTTCACTAGCTTCATCTTTGGATTTTAGAAAATATGTCCAAGAGAACTTTGAGAAATCATCTACAATAACTAGGCAATATCTTTTCCTAGAGACTGACAACACATTAATTGGTCCAAATAAATCCATGTGTAGAAGTTGCAAAGGTTCTTCAATTATTGAATCAAGCTTCTTTCAGAATGATGCTTTAATCTGCTTTCCTTTCTGGCAGGCATCACACAATCCATCCTTAGTAAACTCCACTTGAGGAATACCTCTAACCAGTTCTTTCTTGACTAGCTCATTCATGGTCTTGAAGTTTAGATAGGACACCTTCTTGTGCCATAGCCAACTTTCATCTTGACTTGCTTTGCTGAGAAGACAAGTTGCTTGAAGAACTTGTCCCCGTTTCATCAGATTTGGCCATCAGGGCTAGATTGACATAGCTTGTTTCTTCATCTTCATCCAATCCATCTGCAGCCCAGTCATTCTCCTCTGTGATGAAAGCCCATTCCTTTTTTTTGAGTAACTAAAAGTATTTCTGTTTATAATCAACAGGCTCAAACTTCTTTTTGCCGGAATTAGACTTTCTACATTCACTGGCAAAATAACCCGCCAAGCCACATTTGAAACACTTGAATTTTGATTTATCAACCATGTTTCTGTTTGGCTTGGCTGCTCCAAAATTCTTCTTGAATTTGAGCTTGGCAAATCTCCTGGATAAGAATGCTAGATGTTCATCAATTTCATCCATGTCATCTTGGCTCAACTGATCTTCATTTTTAGCTACCAGCCCTTTACCCTTGCTTTCACAGACCTTTAAAGTAGAATCAACAGCTTCTACCTTCATTTCTTTCTCCTTCTCTAACTCAACAACCAGTGCTATGGACCCTCCTTTCTTCCTTCCTTTCTCCATCCTTTCAACTTGCTCTATTTCAAGCTCATAGGTTTTCAGGATGCCATACAGTCTCTCCAAGTGAACTCCTTGTAATCTTGTGAATTTCTCAATGAGACTATCATTGGCTTCCACTCCTTTGGGAGAGATCTAAGGAACTTGAGGTTAGAGTCTTTTGGTTGATAAAGTCTTCCATGCATCTTTAGAGCATTTAGTAGCTTTTGAAATCTACTAAATATATCAGTGAGTGACTCACTATCTTCACAGTGAAAATGCTCATATTGCTGAATCAGGAGCTGTATCTTGTTCTCCCTCACTTGCTCAATACCATCACAAATAATCTGTATTGTATCCCAAACCTCTTTGGTTGTTTTACAGTTAATAATGTTGTCAAACATATCACCATCAACACCATTAAAAAGAATGTTCATGGCCTTCTTATCTATCCCGAGTTATTCAATGTCATGATCAGACCATTCATGCCTGGGTTTTGGGACTGATGGTTCATTGCCAGTTGCAGCTCTCATTGGTACATGAGGACCTCTCTCTATGTAGTCCACATAGGCCTCATCTTGAGAAAGAAGATGTTGGTGCATCTTCACCTTCCAGTGGTGATAGTTGTCTTTGTCCAGAAATGGAATTTTAATTTCAACATCATTTTTGTTCATCTTGTTATTTGTTGTGATCTTTAAACTCTTTGTACTTCAAGAGTTTGCTCTGATACCAATTGTTATTCCCTAACAATACAACAAGAATTACAGAAAGGGGGGTTGAATGTAATTCTGGCCTCTTTTCTTAATTTTAAAAATGTTCTAACTTAATACATATAACAGTGTTTGATTTGCTGAAGTGCAAATTAGAAAGATAATTGAAATCAAAACACTAAGTAATTAAATAAAAGGCTTTAAAACTTTCTGGTGGAATTAAATGTATCCACCAGATATATATATATATATATATCAAATGAGAACTCTGTGAAGTTTTGAATAGCTCACAGCTGCTTTACAAGTTGAACAAACAAACTACAGAGAAATTCTTGCAGAATACAACTTGATATGTTTCTCTGAAAATAAACTTGCTTAGTTAAATGTTCTATTTGCTACACATGGTTTATATATCACCAAGTTACATGATAGTAAGACAAGATAATAAAACAAAATATATCTAGTCTAACTTCATGCTGCTTCATTACTCTATTCCAGCATCTTTGAAAAGTTTCACATTTGCATAGAAATGGTAATACTTCTTTGTTCTCAAAATCCTGCTTAACAGGCTGCCACATTTCTTTTGCAAACACCCAACGCATGTGACTGTGTTGTCACTATCAACAACTATTTTGAACTTAACCATCCGTCGGGACTATATCGGTCATACGTCGGGAGTCATGTTGATTATCCGTTGGGAGCTTTGTTGATCATCTGTCAGGAGTCTTGTAGATCATTCGTCGGGAGTCTCTCTGCCATTTGACTCTATTTGACTTATACATAATTATAAGACATCTCATATTTACAATTAGTCAACCTATTCTGCATATCAATCTAGTAGTCAACATGACTTAGAGAACCCCACACAATCTGCTAGACTAAAACATGTTGTTTATAGAAATGTGCTATAGTACTTATTTGTTACATAAGCTACACTCTCGATGGATGTCAAATTATCATCCGTCGGGACTATATTAGATCATCCGTCGAGAGCTACAAAATTCACTAAGTTAAATCTACTAAGGTGTTTTGTTTAACTTATCATCAAGTTCACACCATATTCCTAACAGAGTTAGTTACCTTATGAATTATAGCAACAAATTATAATTCATGCCATAGTTTATTTTTTATCTGCTCTTATGTCAACCTCAACCTCCTCCCAGATTCCAGAAAATATATCATCTTTTCTCTAACTAGATCAATGACTATTTGTACTGACATAATCTTCTGCACATCTTCAAGCATTATATTATCTCTAATTTGTATTTAATTTCCATGCTTCATTAGAATTAAAGCATCAGCCACAAATGAATTAACACCTAACCTTCCCTGACCACTTATGACTCCAGGTCTTCTAGCATGAGAACTCTCACTGTAAATCTTCTTTAATATTTTAGAGGAATCTCTTCTAGGTGCAGGCTTTTTGCTTCCCTATAGCAACTTCCTGTTCTCTTAAAAAGTAAGCTCTGACATATCATAATTTATGTTGTCAGAATCAGGATTTGTTGTCTCAGCTTGAATTGGGTTTGTAGGATCAACAACTTGAGTAGTATCAGAGAATGTGACTGGTTGAACATCAGCATTTGTCTATTCATTAACTTGAGCATTGTCAGAGGTTGATTTCAGTTTATCATCCCAATCAGCTCCATAAATCTTTCTTCTTTGATGAGCTTGACTAACTTCTTCTTCTTCAACTCTTTCTTCAATAGCAAAAGCTTGAGCTACTGTATAGACTGGATCTATCAGTATTTGAGGTTTGGATTCTTTAGATACAAATTTCCTCTTGATAGCTTCAGCTTTAGGCTTTGGCTTGGAATTCTCTCACATCTTCTCTTTACCCTTATGTCTCATTGCAACATTTAAGATTTCTTGGGACCTGAGAGATCTTCCAACATCTGTTTGACTCACCTCCCTTATAACTACCCCTTTGGTTGGTCTGTTTGAAGGATCATCTTCATAAGGTAATTGAGAGATAACATCATCGGTATTTGATGTCCTAATGGATTTGAATTCTTCCTCCAATTTCCTAATCTGTTCAAGATCAACTCCAGGATTTTCTTTCTCAAAGATTTTTCTACTCACCTCAGAATCAAATGCTTGAATCTTTGGGTCCTTATAGAAAAGAGCTGTTTTCCTTCCTTTTACTTTCATATTTTGTAGATACTAACTTGCTTCTGCACCAGATTCTATCTCCAGAATGCCTTGGTTTTCTTCAACATTTGTGATTTTCAGAAGTTATTGAGTTGTAGTAGTAGTCACAGTCAATTCTCTTCATTGTACTCTCCTTTAACTCTTCCTAATTTATCCACCTTGTCCAGATTGAGACTTAGTGGCTTTTGATTAACCACTAGTCCCCACTAGCTCTTCACCTCTCCTTTTTACAAACTCCTTTCTTCCCCCCTTATTACCTCTATCAGGATTTTCATCATCGGCATCTTTCAATGTTAGCTGCATGCATTTAGATTTATCAATTTTCTCCTCCTTTTTGGCATTATTACCAAGCAGAACGGAAAGAATCAGCTCCATTGAATATTTTACCTCAGTTATTTCCCAGACATTAGCTTCTGATTTTCCTCAAATCTAGCCTGATTGGCTTCAATTTGAGTATGTCTTTCAATAATAGGTGCAATCTGCTTCTAAATTTCTTGATTAATAGTCAGCTTTATAACAAGAAAAGAATCTCTGATTTTATTGATTTGAAAAGTAGTAGATTCTTGAGCTGTATGTAAAGATCTGACAAAAAGAGTAGATGATTTTAGATGATTGAGCATGTCAGGATTCTGAATTATCCTTTCAGTCATTTCCAAATGATTGACAACATAGTTCTTGGATATAAGATATTCAACATCTTTCCATTTTGTATTCCAGACCTCATCAAAGAACTCCTGCTTTTTCTTGGCATCTCTCTCTGTCAACTTCTATTGCCTCACATGGGTGGGCATATCTTCAGGGAAGAATAATTGATCTAGATCATCCTTAGGATCTAGAGTGACATTTAGATTTGAAGTATCAACCTCTTCACCATCATTTGATTCTGTCTCATGGGCAGATACTTCATCAGCAACTAGTTTTTGAACTATCTGCTGAACTTTATCTCCAGCTACAGCATTTATGAAAGAATCAGAAATTGGTGATATATGTGATCCAGCTGCTTCAGAAACTGCAATGTCATCGGCATTTAACTCCACATCTTCAAGAATAGTAAACAGGTGAGGTGGAGCTTCAGAATTTATCTCCAAGACCTCAGTACTTGTGGAGTGCTGCGGTGACCCTGCTATGAATAGATCTTCATGAATGGACTATTGTGCATCTGCATCTTCAGCAACAACAGGGAGAATAACAGGTGATTGATTGATAGAGTGAGTGGGATGCAGGAAAGTATCATTACATAGACCTGCAGGGAGATTATCAACACTTGGTACATCAGAGTCTAACTGAGGGACTATAGACTGTTGTTCAGCAGCTGTTTCTTTTATACTCTGTGCACCTGCAAAATATATCAAGTAACACTTAATCTTTATATTCTTTTAAAGTAGTATCACTACTCCTCACACTACATAGCTCATAACTTTCAATAGTTAGAGTTACCTCACAAGGATTACTAAATCCTAACTCTCATCTATCCCTCCTTTTTCCAGGAAGTATCCCGCCTCTCTTTAATGTTATTTTTCTCTAAATCTTTTCTCTCATTCTCACACAAAAGGCTCAGATAATTTTATCCTACAAAAATAAGAGGTGGCTAAACAAAGGTTGTTAGTGGTCATATAACTAGAGGCAGTCCTTAAATAAAGGTGTAGATATAATCATAACAACATGATTTATAACATTATAGATAAATGCTGATAATACAAAATTAGTATTTAATATAAATGCTGCGAAGGTGGAATCAGTATTTATACCTTGTGATTCTGAAGACTCAGCTGGTTTGAAGACATCCAATGGAGGTACTGATAAGATATCAGTAGATGGTGGTGATGGATGGATCCTGCCTTCAGCATCTATAACCAATAGCACTACTTCGAGAGTTAAGCCTTCATTGCAACTTTGATGCAATGGTTCTTCAGGGGCTGAAGATTCAGGAGTTGTTGGATGACTTTGACATTCAGGTTCTTGTGTACTCCTCTCCTCAGATTCAGATTCTAACTCATGTGCTGCTCCAAGTTTGAAACCAGCTTTATGCTTCGAAATATGATTCTTAATAGAGTGATAAATATCATTAATCTTTGCAATTTTAGCTTTGAACTTAGCAGATTCATCATTATTCCATTGTTGAATGGAATTTTCAGCAAGAGGCTCTATTTCTTCAATATGTGTTGCACTACTTTGAAGAACAGGTTCTTATTTGATAGGATCAGAATTTTTGGTAGCTGCTTTATCCCTTTGAGATACAGGTTCTTGTGTGCTTAATCCAGGGAAAAGACCTTCCCTTTGCAGCCTCTTGACACATTCTTCTACTGGCTCATGAGTTATTTCCCTCACTCTTTTCCTTGGCTGCTTCACTGGAGAATCAGACATTTCCACAGGTGTATCAGGATTTGTCTGGAAATCAGGATTTGGAGTAGATGAACTATGTGTCTCCTCAACAATTTCTTTCTTAATCCTGAGCAGATTTTGAGCGTAGTAGGATTTGGCCAGCTTCCTTTTCCTTGGCCTTGGGCTTGTACCAGTTTTATCAGTATTTCTGGCACTTTAAAAAGCATCAGTAGTTGTACCCTCATCAATTGGTAGAACAACTGGTGTAATATCTGGGATATATCGTATAATTATTTTGCTAATAAATAATTATTATGTATGTTTAGTATTTATTCTATGAATTATTTGTTAAGTGTTAAATGTGTTTGGATGTTTAAAAATAATATTAATTGAGTATTTTAATTTTTATATGTCCAAAATAAAATATAAATAATTGTGATATCTTCCTATTTATTTTTATGTTGATTTATGATTTTATAAGAAATATATGGATTTTATAAAATCTTTTTCCGAGTATTTAAAAACTATTTTATACAATCGGGAACCAACCGACGTCATCCGTTTTTATGTTTTTATAACCCGAAACTCTTTCGAGAACTCCTTCCTAACCTAATTGCAATATTCCGAGCATTTTCCATGTTTCAACTTTTTCGATCCGGAGTATGGTTTGTCCTGTGCGGGTCCCGGCGCAACATTTTCTATACATTATTCGTTTCGGTAAATCAATAAAACTCGTATTATTGATAAACGAGATCTTTTTATTAAACTATCACAATTATCACCTCATAATACGTGTAACCAGGTGCTGAGACCAAGACCGCAGTACGAATTGTACTGATTTGGATGATTATCCCGAAAACCAGTACCGTTTAGATCGGTTTTTATAAATAAACGTACCATTTTATATCCGGAATGATCCAATGGGATACTAATTTTCCGTAATTATAAATAGCCTTTACCGTATTTTATTTCGTACCGAAAATCATTTGCAAACAGTAATTATATAGTTTTTACAGAGAAAATTCATATATTCATAAACCTTTCTGAAAATCAAACCAACAAATCGAGGTGTTAGTGATCTCTGTTTGGAAAGCTCGAGTAACCAAATTGAAGGTCTTGAGGAGTACTTTCAGAATCTGTGATCCATACACCTACAGAAATCAAGGTTAATTTTCTATAATTTTTATTATTTTCGAATTATTTTAATTAAAAATATGAATTTTTGTTCGGATGATTGTTTGAGTGATTTGATGATTGCATGTTGTAGAGCTTGTTTTCCTGATGATTTTGATATATTATATGATTGATTTGGAGTTCAATAACATGTTCAAAATTGAGTTTGATTTTTGAATTTTGAAATTAGGGTTTATAACCTGTATGAATGTTCTTAATTGAAATTTAGGGCTTTTTGATCTAGGGGTTATTAGCTGTTTATATATAGTGGGTTGTGTTCCTTATGAAATTTGCAATCGATTGGTATATAGCTCGTTAACAGAGGATTCGTGAATCGAAGGGAGTTGTGATTTTAAGTTCACGTCGAGTTCGCTGGAAATCGGCGAACTTCTTAGCCAAATTCCGGCCAACTCAGGGATGGGTTGTGTGATTTTATGGCATAGTTAGATTCCTGGTGTGGTGTAGATCATATCAGGAGGTGGTGGTGGCCTGAGCATCCCTGAATCGCCTTCTCCGGCAAGACAGAGCATTTTTCGGGGAACCCCCTGTAAAATTAAAATTTGATACCTAAACTTTTAGGGACGATGCAGTTTCGTCCCTGAAGTTTCCAGAGTTTGCAAAAATAGGATTCCTGTTTTAAAAATATTTAAAAATCATATTTTCTATTTATTTTAATTATAAAAATTCATATTTTAATCTCTGAAAATTCCAAAAATTATTATTTTAATTCCAAAATTTATTTCAATTCAAAAAAATTTGAATTAATTAGTTAATTAATTTTAGTTAATAAATAATTGATTAATTGGTCAATTAATTCAAAAATTGATTGATTAATTGATTCAATTAATTTTTAATTGATTTTAATTAATTATTTAATTAGATTTAATTATTCAAAAATGATTTAAAAATTCCAAAAAATAGTTTCGAGCTTTAAAATATTATTTTAAATTGTTTTCAAGGCTCGATAATTATTATAAAATTGTTTTGGAGCCAGATTTGGCCAACCGAACCCTGTTTATTATAAAATAGTTTCGAGCTTTAAAATATTATTTTAAAAATCATTTTAAATACCCGAAAGCCTGTTTACAACCCGAGACTCCTTTATAAATAATATATCATTGATTGTTTGACGTGTTACGTGTTATATGTGACTTGTTGATTGATTATCGGTCTATATGTTCGGTGTTTACTTGTTTATTGCGTAACTTTCAATCCGTTAATTGGATTTGGGTAAAACGAAGGGTAGATAGAAGTATGTATCGAAAAGAATCGTATGAGTTGAATATTTATAGATGCTTATGATATGTGAGCAGAAGAGGCAAGGCGTAGGAAAGGGAAACATATATTCGAGGAATAGACGGTTGTAATTGGAAGTTAGTGCAGTATAGCAAGCAAGTACCAGGCTTTCTCGAAATATATTGTAGTTGCTTGATAGTCCTGTTTTATATTGCAAGTGCTTTGAAGCACTAAACCCTAAACCCTTATTCCAGTTATTGATCTTGAGCCGTAAACCTTATTCTTTCTAAACCATTGATTGTTGTATACCCAAATATGAACCATAAATATACGATATTACTCCACAAATACATACAAACTAAATACCAAACACTGAACCAGATTACTTACATATTCAAACCATTGTACCTTATGCTTTAAGAGACCAAATCCTTGAAACCTTGAAATGTTGATTCCTTTGTTATCCAATTCTTTCATTACTTAATAGCCAAGCTTTGAAATTGCCACATTGATCCTTTGTAAAGATTGAAACCATTTTATTATCAAACATCCATTGCTATTTTTGATTCTGTTTATTGCTTTACATTGTTTATTCTGTTATTATGTTAGAATTGGATTGTTTTTATAAAATTGTGGACCAGATTCATGGTCAGACCATATTAATGGTCAAGTTAGGCCAATGTGTGCCTTGGATCCAGTAGTTAGAGCAGTGCTGTGTGCTTTGCTCGGGGTTAGTGCGTGACTGATTAGCAGCCTAACCTTGGTTTTTAAAATAAAAATATGATATCTAATTGTAAATCATAATTCATTGTTCACTTGATATCATAACCCTTTCCACTTGATGATCATTATTCTCAGTCTTGTCATTGAGACTTGCTGAGCAAGTTAGCTCATTTGTGTGATGTTGTTTATGTTCTTTTCCAGTTAAGAAGGAACCAGTTGATAGCGAGGATCCCCAAACCAGTGTCAGAGCTAGGCGTCCAGGTTGATCGAGTTAAGTAGCAGGCATCTTTTGGGATAATTTAAGTTTGTAAAAGTTTGTAATAATGTTTAATACTCAGTTCTGAGTTTGAATAGTTGGGATTTGGATGTTTGTAATATAAAGTGTGTGTGTGGCTTGTTTACATACTTTAACCTGTTACGGTCCATGTAGTTGGTAAGTAGGGTCACTGCATATTATTATTATCTTTATTACTGTTATAAGTTGGTTATAAATAAGGTGTGTGTGTGTGTGGACCCCAAACTTTTGACCCGGGTTTGGAGGGAGCCACATGTTTGGTATCAGAGCTACAGGTTATAAGTCACTGACACAAGCCTAGGTTGACAGGAATGGGTAGAGGGTTAGGATTAGAAGTAAGGAACAGAAAAATAGAACGTCGAGAGGTTGAGTGCTATGGCATAATAGGTATTAGTATGATTCGCGTCGTAGCTCGAGATTCTTATATTGCGATATGATTTCAGATAGCAGCTATGGCCGACTCTTTCATCCCCGTATCAGCTGATCACTCAGAGCCCTCAGTTGAAGTACCATCTTCAGATCCACGTCCTGTTGTTCCACCAGCATTGGCTATTTTACCTCCACCTATGTTGCAGCCCGTACCATTGCAGGTTATTCCACCCCCAGGCATGAGGCTACCTATCAGAAGACCCCCACTTGCTGATTCAGGCTTTACTGGTCATTTGGTTACAAGTGTACCTTTCCAGTTCTCCTCCTATCCTGTCCCATATCATCAGTTCGAGGCTTGCCTTATGGAGCAGCGATTCTTATAGGGCCAGATTCAGGAGTTGTTACTTATCATGCGTACCAGAGAGGTTGGGAGTGGTGAGAGGCGACTCAGAGAGAGGCTCCAGGTGTCTCGTAGAGCAGCTGCTGTGAGGATTACTGAGGCTACTCATGAGGACATCACCTCTGATTTTCTAGTAGAGTGGGTTAAGTGGGTTCTAGAGGAGCTTGAGGAGATTGGAGGTCCAGACTTACCATGAGTCAGAGATCCAGAGATAGAGATGCTGATCAGAGTTGTATGGTGGTGTAGTATGCACAGTAGTGTGTAGTATGTATCAGTAGACTTTTGAGTTGTATTTATAGACTAGATATGCTGACTAGTGAGTAGGTTTGTTGTACCCCTTTTTGCTTTTACTTCTGAAGCGTCTTTACGCTTGTACTACCTTAAACTTTTGATCAATATATATCAGTACCTTTTCCTTTCCAGCATTGTCATTTACTTTACTATACATGTTTTACTTTACCTTATTTATTTATTGCACCAGTTATACCCCTGTGATACCATGTACATGTTCCCTTAATTGTTTATATTCTGTAAAGAAGCATGCAATTTACTTAGTTCAACTGTTCCAACTGTTTTAAAAAAAAAGAGATATTTCTGTTTTACAAAACTTTTCTTTTATGCAAAGGATTTGATTTAAAAGCTAAATAAGTTGTTTGATTCTTTACAGAAAAATGCCTCCCAGAAGAAATACCCGCACCAACACCCAGAATGAAGAAACCAAAAACAATAACAACCAAGATGACACAAACCAGAATGTAAATCCAGGACCCATAGACCCAGCAATAGGCCAGATTCTTCAAATCTTGGCCCAACAAACAGTTCACCTGGTACAACAACAACATAGATAGACCAATCCCCAGGTAACTTTCAAAACTTTTCAGGCAGTAAACCCACCAGAATTCAAGGGTTCCTTAGATCCGATTGAAGCAAATGTTTGGTTAAAGGAAATAGAGAAGTCGTTTGCTTTAGTGAAAGTGAATGAAGAACAGAAGGTTGAGTTTGCGAGTTATTATTTGAAGAATGAGGCCACCTATTGGTGGGAGACTGTGAAGACATTAGAAGGTACATATGTTATTACTTGGGAGAGGTTCAAGGAATTTTTTTAAAAAAAATATTTTCCCAAGTTTGTTCAGGACCAGATGGAGCTGAAGTTTTTAGAGTTAAAGTAAGGAAATATGTCGGTAGTGGATTATGAGAGTAAGTTTGAAGAGTTGTCAAGGTACGTGCCGTCATATGTGGATATTGACAGGAAGAAGGCTAAAAGATTCCAGCAAGGTCTGAAGCCATGGATCAGAGGGAAGGTAGCTATTTTTGAATTGGATACCTATGCAGGAGTTGTACAGAAGGCCATGATTGCAGAGATAGAGAGTGAGATGTCACAGAAGGAAAAAGGAAGTAAGAAAAGGAAATTTGGAAGGAATGAAGGTCATTCACAACCATGGAAGTTTCCAAATTTTAAGAAGGGTAAGTTTCAGCCAGGGAGAAATTTTAATTTTAGGAGGCAAAATGCAGACGACGGAGGCCAAGGCAACCGTCCAGTCAATATGAATCAGCCGAATCAGTTAAGGTTAACTTTTCCAGATTGTCAGGTATGTGGGAAGAAATATGGAGGAGTTTGTAACAAGTTGAATGTAG
This sequence comes from Apium graveolens, assembly GCF_009905375.1. Classification (NCBI taxonomy): domain Eukaryota; kingdom Viridiplantae; phylum Streptophyta; class Magnoliopsida; order Apiales; family Apiaceae; genus Apium; species Apium graveolens. Next base: position 92,647,543 of record NC_133647.1, on the reverse strand, counting down.
TTTATTTCAAGTTTAATCAGAAAGGGCACTATTCGAGGGAGTGTCGAAATCAGCCAGCGAGAGAGCCAGCAAATAAGGATCAGCCTATTCGGAATCCAGCAGTTAAGGTTCCAGCTATTGGATTTATATGCTTTAAATGTGGAAAGCCAGGACATATAGCCAGGGATTGCAAGACACCATCCCCAGTCAGTAATGTATTGAAAATTATGGGATCTACCCCAGTAGTAAATGAGACTCCAAGGGCTAGAGTTTTCGATATGTCTATGAAGGATGCTATCCAGGATACTGATGTCATGGCAGGTATGCTTAATGTGAATTCTTTATGTGCCAAAGTGTTAATAGATTCGGGAGCAACTCGATCGTTTGTCTCACAAGATTTTATTAGTAAGTTAAATTATCTAGTTGAGTATTTAAATGAAATAATGACTATAGAATTGGCAAATCAAGAACATGTATCTGTTAATCAAGTTTGTGGAAATTGTGAGATTGAGATTTTCAGTAGTAAGTTTTGTGTAGATTTGATACCATTTAAGTTAGGGGAATTTAACGTTATCTTAGGAATGGATTGGTTATCTAAGCATGATGCCCAGATAGATTGTCGAAATAAGAAGATAATGGTGAAGATGCCAGATGAGAGGATAGTAACGTTCAAGGGCTAGAAGCAAGCAAAGAAGTTCTTAATGATGATTCAAGCCAAGAAATTACAATGACAAGGATGCAAGCATTTCGTTGCATATGTGATTAATAGAAGTCAGGAGCCAGCAAAACTTGAAGATATTCTAGTAGTTAATGAATTTCCAGATGTGTTTCCCGATGAGTTACCAGGACTTCCTCCAGATAGAGAAATTGAATTTGCAATCGACTTAGCACCTGGAACGAAACCAGTATCCAAGGCCCCGTACAGAATGGCGCCCGTTGAGATGAAGGAACTAGCAAAGCAATTGCAATAGTTGCTAGAGAAAGGAGTAATCAGACCCAGTGTATCCCCGTGGGGTGCACCGGTATTATTTGTCAAGAAGAAGGATGGAAGCATGAGACTGTGCATCGACTATAGGGAGCTCAACAAGCTTACAATCAAGAACAAGTATCTGTTACCTAGAATTGATTATTTGTTTGAGCAATTGAAAGGAGCCAAGTACTTCTCCAAGATTGATTTGAGATCAGGATATCATCAACTAAAGATTAAGCCAGAAAATATACCAAAGACAGCTTTCAGAACAAGGTATGGACATTATGATTTTTTAGTGATGTCTTTTGGATTAAGCAATGCCCCGGCAGCGTTTATGGACCTGATGAACTGAATTTTTAAGGAATACTTGGACAAGTTTGTTATTGTGTTTATAGACGATATTTTGATATATTCAAAGACGGAAGAGGATCATGCAGAACATTTAAGAACAACTTTGGAGATTTTAAGGAATAAGAAATTATATGCTAAATTCTTGAAGTGTGAGTTTGGGCTACAGAAAGTTCAGTTCTTAGGACACATAGTCAGTAATGAAGGGATCAAAGTGGACCCAGCAAAGATTGAGGCAATTACAAGTTGGGAAAGACCGAGAACACCAACAGAAGTAAGAAGCTTCTTGGGATTAGTGGGATATTATCGTCGATTCGTTCAAAATTTCTCAAGGATTGCAACACCATTAACGAAGCTTACACGAAAGAATGAAAAGTTTATATGGAACGATAAATATGAAGAAAGTTTTTAGGAATTGAAGCAAAAATTAATCACGGCACCTGTTTTGTCACTTCCAGATGATCAAAGAAATTTCGTAATCTATAGCGATGCTTCTCATAAAGGACTCGGATGCGTACTGATGCAGCACGATAAGGTGATTATGTATACGTCAAGGAAACTGAAACCACACGAACAAAAATATCCTACTCATGATTTGGAGCTAGCAGCCATAGTTTTTGCTTTGAAAATTTGGAGACATTATCTATATGGAGAAAAATGTGAGATTTACACGGATCATAAAAGTTTGAAGTACTTATTCACACAGAAGGATCTTAATATGAGACATAGGAGGTGGTTAGAGTTGATTAAGGACTACGACTGCACGATTAACTATCATCTCGTTAAAGCAAACGTTGTAGCGGACGCGTTAAGTCAGAAAGAAAAGTTAAATGTATTATGTGGCACCCAAAACCCGGGGTCAGGAGTCTCGGAAGCCATGCCATCTAAACTCACACAACTCACACTACAATATATAAATATTCACACTTCACGACCCCACACTTATCACACACACACTTACAGGTTATTGTCTTGGAAATGAACCATCATAACTAGAGTAATTGTTAACCATCAAGTGATATTTATTATAACCCAAAAGTAATTAATCTTACCGGGGAGTGACCTTTAGGTAAGGCTAGTCCGCCGGCCAAATATACGTTTCTTGTTTCTTACCTTACATAAGTCATACTTATAAATAAGCCGAACTATAAACAACTGAAAACTAATCCAGCTTATTCTGACTACCTGTGGTACAACACCAAACAATCTACGGAATAGCTGGCCATTTCCTACCCATTTCCTGGCTGTGGTTCTCATTGCAGGCATCTTGATTCACTGTTGTGTTGTGTCAATTTAAGAAAACAAGTGTGAGCTATAATGCTCAGCATAATAATGTACAGTATGAAAATGACTATATGATAACATCATATATGATATTTATGTTTTATTCAAAAATAGTTTTCCTTGGTGATACACACCTTTTTATGAAAACAATTCATTAAGGGGGTTTTAATAACCTACGAATACCTTAATAGTAATCTCAGCACCTAGGCTTGGATTACGGTATTGCATCATAATTCCAATTGGAAGAGTTTGGACATTCACTGGAGCAACCGCATACGATGATCAGTCGTACTGCGATAAAGTAACCTTTTCTACTAGTAGAAAGATGAAATTGTCATCTCTCGGGTATCACCCTTGCCGCATTCAGGCTACGTGTCCCATTTTCGGGTATACACATACTTCACAAGTTCCTGAGTACACTGAGTACCTTCGCCTGCGGTACCTTTGGTAGTCCATCTAGCACACATAGTACCAGAGTCTACCCCTCCCTTGTCCCTTAAAAGAATTCTATCAATCTCGAGAACTCGAACCACATCGAAGTTCCCCAAGCGTTTTGTTTGTTGATAGAAATAGCTCATCTCTCTAAGATATAAGTGTATATATATGTATATACGTACTTCCGAGAATTTCGGAGGAAGTACTAAGGATGTGAGTTGACCGTTGTCAACAGATAATTAATAAGGGGCAAAAGTTTCTTCTCGAAACTATATTTAACATATTAATTATGTCGGGATAATATTTACCGACGATATGAAATTATTCGAATGATATTCCAAAATCAGTAAGTATGTTTTAAATCAGGATCTATGATTTTTAAATCAATAATAAACCCTATAATAAATAATTAAATGATAATCGATAATAATCAAACCTCGAATGAGTTTACTCTCTAAAAGATTTATTTAAAATAATATTCCTCAACTAGTTTGTGTCTACATAATTAATAATCTATAAAGATTAATCGGGCTTGAAATAAATCAACGTTGGAGTATACTAATACCATAATAAAGGAACAAGTATATAATATTTATTATCCGAACAAAAAAATATAGTTGAGGGAATATGATCGTAGAGAAATCGTTTTAATAAAAGTTCGAGGTGTTTTAATGTTTCGTAAGTGGACAATGAGTCCCTTTGAAAACGTACTACTATGGACTTATAACCATCCCATAATATCTCTGGAATAATTCCCGGGTTTTATCTTAAATCTTGAACGACTGTCGGTCTTATATAATACGTCACGCCTTAATACGAAATAACATTTCATGATATATACTTATCGTACAACATCGCTACATTATGCGAAAATTCAAGAACTACGTATCATGGCAAACATGGTATTTATTCGATGATAGTAAAACAATTCTTTCACAACACAACAGTAAAAATGGAGTTGGGTTTGTAAACTTGCCTGGGTATCTCGAGGTGGAGGATGCTCTAGGTTCCGCTCGGAAATCTATAACCATAAACATATTTCATTTTGTTAGGTTCCGTTCTAATTTATGGCAACTCGCACTCATGCGCTACTTATTATGCACCCTCTCAACTCATAATGCCCTTAACAATCCTTTAAATCATAATCATATTATGATCACTTCATTTTCCTAAGTATCTTGGGTTCATTCTCATTATCGTCGTCGGCTCCGCTTAAGGATTCTTACGATTTCTACTCGCGCGGTCTCGGCTCCGACATTTTTATAAAATAGAGAATCATTATTTTTACTTGAAATTTTTATGGAAGTTAGGAATCTCAATAGTTTACTCTCTTTAAAAATTTCATGATTTATGAACACTTTTAAGTCTATCCTTTATATTTTCCAAGTTCGTAATTCGTAGCAGTTTTTGTCGCGTAAATCACATTTACTAAAACAGCCATAACTTTTGATCCGTAAATCGGAATCAAGCGATTCAAGCGTCTAAACGATCCTTATAACATTTTCTATCCTAAATAAAGGTTATTTTTCGAGAATCTACACTTTACAATTTCAGGACTTTCTGCAGAAAATTAAAGTTACGATTTGTTGGTTTTAACGAAGTTTCGTTTACGATCCGGGTTTCGTTTACGCCCTAACTCTTAACACAACCACCAACAATAATCATATCATCATCAACACACAAAATCCTCTCAAGAACATCATGTTCTTGAGGCAAAAACAACCAACTTTAATCTATTTAACTTAAACACCGAGATTTCATCAATACTACTTAGTAAGCTAGCTTTACTACCACATACTAAATGGATCTTAAAAATGAACCTTAAATAAAGTTGGGCCAAAGATTTTTACCTTTCTTGAAAGATTGAGATGTGTTCTTGAGGATGGTGGAGGCTTGGAAGTGCTTGGTATGATTTTTAGAACCTAAAACCATCATTGAAATCAAGAAACCAAAGAGAGGTTCCTATTCACACTATTCACTAGTGAGTTTCTTGAACTTATTCCACCCATCAAACCTTGATAAAAAGAAATGAAAGAATTTTCTTACCTTAGTTTAGTTTCTAGGAGGCTTGGGAATTAATTGGATGATTTTATAAGAGCTTGAATTTGGAGTTTGGAATTTGAATTCCTCCCTTTTTGTATTAGGGCCGAATGGAAACTTGTGAGGGGGTATTTATACTACCTTGGTTGCTTCTCTTGGATGCTTTGGATAGGTTGCTTCTTGGAAGGTGAGTTGATATCTTAAAACTTGATTTTATTCTTCCTAGTATAGCATTCTAGGTTTATTCCTTGTTGCCAAATCCATGGACATATCTTTGTAGCTTGCTAGCTTACAAGCTAATTACAAGGTTAGCTTCCTTAGCACACTATTTTGCTAGCTAGCTTGGTCATCCTATGGTTAGCTCACTATTTGATGAAGTAACCATGGTTACTTCCTTACCATGGTTTAGTTAGTGCATTACTTTTATTTAATCGTTTACGCGTTTGCTCGATTACTTAAATGTTCTCCGTAATACTTACTCGTAAATGGTTCATGTAATTCCTTTCATATTTATTCCTTATATTTTTATTTATCCTACTTGAATATAAATCCGTAGGATTTTAATCTCGTAATTATATTATGATTCTCGTAATCCTCGATAAGTCGTAAATACAGTCGTTTTTCAAAGTTCGTTTTCTTTGAAAACTAATAGCGTTTACATACACTCATTTGGTACGTATAGTCGTAATATCAACTCCGAAACTCATTTTCTCATGCACTACATAGTGTGGGCTCAAAAGTTTTTCCCGTCTGTCAGGGTTACTATTCATTAAACATTTTACAAGGTCTCAAAAATTTGAGTTATTACATATTATCAGTACCCGAAGAGATATATAAGGAATTTCAGAAATTGGAATTGGAAATTAGAATTTGCAAGCCTAATGAAGCAAAAGTGTATAGTATTACTTTCCAGCTGGAGTTGTTAGAGAATATAAAGAAGTTCAAGAAGAAGTAATGGATCAGGACATAAATCATTTGGTAGGTGAAGAATTGTGCACGCAAAAGGACGATCAAGGTATTCTTGGGTTTTCTTCTAGAATTTGGATTCCACCAGTAACGGAGTTGAAGAATGAAATTTTACAGGAAGCTCATAGTTCAAGGTATTCAATCTATCCAGGGAATACCAAGATGTGCAGAGATTTAAAGGAAAATTATTGGTGGCCAGATATGAAGAGGGAAATTGCGGAATAGGTTAGCAGATGTTATACATGTCAGAGAGTTAAAGCAGATCATCAGAGACCAAGTGGATTATTACAACCATTGGAGATTCCAGAGTGGAAGTGGGAGCATATTGCCATGGATTTCATAGCTGGATTACCAATGACAAAAGCTAATCATGATGCCATCTCGGTTATAGTGGATAGACTTACCAAGTCAGCTCATTTTCTGCCTATAAATGAAAGATTTTCACTCGACAGGTTAGTCCATATGTACTTGAAAGAAATTATAGTTCGTCATGGAGTTCTTGTGTCTATCATATCCGATCGAGATCCAAGACTTAATTCAAGATTTTGGAAGAGTTTTCAAGAATGTTTGGGAACGCGATTGAATATGAGTACGGCTTACCATCCACAGACGGACGACCAGAGTGAGAGAACGATCCAAACAATCGAAGCCATGTTACGTGTTTGTGCTATTGATTTCAAAGGAAGTTGGGACGAGCATTTACCCCTGGTAGAATTTGCTTACAACAACAGTTATCACGCTAGTATTGGAATGCCACCCTATGAAGCTCTTTATGGACGCAAATGTCGATATCCTATATATTGGGACGAAGTAGGAGAACGCAAAATACTTGGACCTGAATTAGTACAGCAGACGAAGGAAGTTGTTGAAGTTATCCAGAAGAGATTGATAGAAGCACAAGACTGTCAAAGGAAGTATACAGATCAATCAAGGAAAAATATGGAATTCGAAGAAGGAAATTTGGTATTACTGAAAGTATCAGCGTGGAAGGGATTGACGAGATTTGGAAAGAAAGGAAAAATGAGCCTAAGATATGTTGGACCTTTTAAGATTTTAAAGTGCGTTGGCAAAGTAGCTTGCGTTACCTCCCCACATAGAGAACATTCACAATTTTTTTCACGTATCGATGCTTAAGAAGTATAATCCAGACTCTAGGCATGTAATAGAATATGAGCCAATAGAGCTTAAGGCAGATTTGTCATATATAGAGAGTCCGATAGAGATTCTAGAGGAAAGAAAGAAAGTATTAAGAAATAAAGTGGTAAAGTTAGTTAGAGTATTGTGGAGAAACCAAAAGGTTGAAGAGTCAACCTGGGAGTTAGAATGTGATATGAAAGAAAAGTACCCTCATTTCTTAGGAGATTCTGAGGACAGAATCCTTTTAAGGGGGAAGGATGTAATATCTGGGATATACCGTGTAATTATTTTGCTAATAAATATTTATTATGTATGTTTAGTATTTATTCTGTGAATTATTTGTTAAGTGTTAAATGTGTTTGGATGTTTAAAAATAATATTAATTGAGTATTTTAATTTTTTTATGTCCAAAATAAAATATAAATAATTGTCATATCTTCCTATTTATTTTTATGTTGACTTGTGATTTTATAGGAAATATATGGATTTTATAAAAAAAAATTCCGACTATTTAAAAACTATTTTATACAATCGGGAACCAACCGACGTCATCCTTTTTTACGTTTTTATAAACCGATACTCTTCCGAGAACACCTTCCTAACCTAATTGCAATATTCCGAGCATTTTCCATGTTTTGACTTTTTCGATTCGGAGTACGGTTTGTCCTGTGCTGGTCCCCGACGCAACATTTTCGATACATTATTCGTTTCGGTGAATCAATAGAACTCGTATTTTTGATAAACGGGATCTTTTTATTAAACTATCATAATTATCACCTCGTAATACGTGTAACCAGGTGCCGAGACCAAGACTGCAATACAAATTGTACTGATTTGGATAATTATCCCGAAAACCGGTACCATTTGGATCGGTTTTTAAAAATAAATATACCATTTTATATCCGGAATGATCCAACGGGATACTAATTTTCCGTAATTATAAATAGCCTTTACCGTATTTTATTTCGTACCGAAAATCATTTGTAAATAGTAATTATATAGTTTTTAGAGAGAAAGTTCATATATTCATAAACCTTTCTAAAAATCAAACCAACAAATCGAGGTGTTAGTGATCTCTGTTTGGAAAGCTCGAGTAACCAAATCGAAGGTCTTGAGGAGTACTTTCAGAATCTGTGATCCATACACCTGCAGAAATCAAAGTTATTTTTCTATAATTTTTATTATTTTCGAATTATTTTAATTAAAAATATGAATTTTTGTTCGGATGATTGTTTGAATGATTTGATGATTGCATGTTGTAGAGCTCGTTTTCCTGATGATTTTGATATATTATATGTCTGATTTGGAGTTCAATAACATGTTAAAAATTTAGTTTGATTTTCGAATTTTGAAATTAGGGTTTATAACCCGTATGAATGTTCTTAATTGATATTTAGGGATTTTCGATCTATGGGTTATTAGCTGTTGATATATAGTGGGTTGTGTTCCTTATGAAATTTGCAATCGATTGGTATATAGCTCGTTAACGGAGGATTCGTGAATCGAAGGGAGTTGTGATTTTAAGTTCACGTCGAGTTCGCCGGAAACCGGTGTACTTCCCGGCCAAATTCCGGCCAAGTCAGGGATGGGTTGTGTGATTTGATGGCATAGTTAGATTCCCGGTGTGGTGTAGATCATATCTGGAGGTAGTGGTGGCCTGAGCATCCCTGAATCGCCTTCTCCGGCAAGACATGGCATTTTCCGGCGAACCCCCTTGTAAAATTACAGTTTGATACCTAAACTTTTGGGGACGATGCAGTTTGGTCCCTGAAGTTTCCAGAATTTGCAAAAATAGGATTCTTGTTTTAAAAATGTTTAAAAATCATATTTTCTATTTATTTTAATTATAAAAATTTGTTTTTAATCTCTGAAAATTCTAAAAATTATTATTTTAATTCTAAAATTTATTTTTAATTCAAAAATAAATCTGACTTAATTAGTTAATTAATTTTAGTTAATAATTAATTGATTAATTAGTCAATTAATTCGAAAATTAATTGATTAATTGATTTAATAAATTATTAATTGATTTTAATTAATTTTTTAATTAGATTTAATTATTCAAAAATGATTTAAAAATTCTGAAAAATAGTTTCGAGCTTTAAAATATTATTTTAAATTGTTTTCAAGGCTCGATAATTATTATAAAATTGTTTTGAGCCAGATTTGGCCAACCGAACCCTGTTTATTGCTTTAAAATTTATCCAACGACCCGGAAGCCAGCTTAAATTTCTTCCTTTTTACAACAGGTGTCTTTTGAGAGGCACCTGAGGTGGTTTGTGTTTGTGTTTGGGTTGTTGTACTGGGATGAGCTACAGGGGGGTTCTGAATGCTAATTTCCTACAGCTAAGCACTCTGCTTGTTGGGAAAATCATAAGTCACAGGGAGCCTTGCAATGAGCAAGTTACTAGCAACTAATGACAACCTCAAAGGAACTAAATCCTCTTTCTTTTCAACTAGCATAATACACAGTCTTCTTATCAGCAGTTAATCTATCACCTATAAAAGATAAAACTACTCTACCAAAGTCATAATTTGCACCACGGATTAGAGAGTACCTTATTTGTTGTGTCATGATAGGAAGAGCATCAAAGTTGGAAGATTTTTTGTTGAAAGCCTTTGTGATGCAATCAAAAAATAAATTTCATTCCTTTCTGAGCCTATTTCTCTCAATTGACCAAGGTTCTTCAAGTCCTTGTCATAGCCTATCTCATTGAAAAACCTCCTCATTTCAGCATCTCCCTCAAAAGTAGAGTAGGAGTCATGAGCACGCAATTGTAATTCATCTCTTATAGTTTGAGGAGTTACAATCCTTGTCTTATTGTCAAACTCAAACACCAGATTTGGAGTCCCATTGGCACCTCCATCATCATAAACACCAGTTTTTCAGATAGTTAGTACCTGGTCACCTGAGATTATGGGTGGAGCTGTGAGAGCAAGCCCAATCTCACTGGATCTCAAAATGTCCTGAAATATATAAAAATTAATATTGACACTATTGTTGTCCAGTATAGCCGAGTAATTATTAGTAACAAACTTGGCACCACCATAATTGAAAGGTTTAGAAGCAGGTGGTGAAGTCATTGTGAATTGGAAAGAAAAAGTTTCGAGAAGAAATTAGGGTTTCAGAGTTTACGGGTGAGAGAGAGAGAGAGAATTAACAGAGAAGAAGATAAATTTGAAATCAGAAATTGATTTTTTTTAACAAATCACTCCACTAACTCAGAAACATTTTAGTTTAGTGAGACACATGCAGCCTGCTATTGACTATAAAAACAATCATGTAAACGTGTAGTAAAGGTAGTTACTGTGTGCACAGTTTCCTAGAATAATGTTTTGTGTATACTCAAATGTTTTTACATATCCTCACGCCATCAGTAACAATTTTAATCATGCATAATTACCCACTTGCATATTACTTCACCACTATAATTAAAATACTGATTATAACTGTCACACCCCCAACTTAAATAGCAAAATAAATATAGCTATTACATCATTTTAATGAAGAATACACAACCAAAATCCAGGATCTTACAGTTTAGGGTTTGGAACAGCCCAACACTACCAACTATTAAATCTGGTTACAAATATCGAGTCCTCACACAACTATCATTACTTATTCTACCTGAGCTCGAATATAAGCATCAGCATCACAGGTCTTACGGGCAGTCTGCTTGAATCTAACCATAGCTGCTAGCTGTAATATAAGGGTAAAGCAAGAAGTGAGCTAAATGCTCAACAAGTGCTAACAGTACGACACAAAACATAAATTGAGATATACTTTTAAGAATGATAATGGAAAGACATAACCAAAGGTAACGAGAGATAAAAACTATGTGAGACGGTATCATTTTGCTTGCATCAAATAAATTTTAAAATCATGTCTTAATCAAAATCATTTTATGACGCTACGGATTACAGCCGGTGATCAGCCGCGAAGTAATCCCGAACCTCGCTGGGTTCTAAAACATTAATGGGAATCCCTAGGCAACTTTTAAGCCTAATATAAGTATGGAAAGGACTCGCGTCTCAGTCCAGATCCACTATTCAAGAAAACATTTATCCCCCTTTGGGACTAAAAACCCACATTTTAATCATTTTTAAAAACTGATGCCGATTTATGATAAAATCTCTTTTGACTGTAAACATTTTTATCAAGGGATTATAGATCAACTCGAAACACGGGAAACAAGGTACTGAATATCAGAGCCATGATTCACAAAACTATACTCTATTCAAGTAATTGAATGGTTTTTATATATCAATGATTGGACAAGAGGATTTAGTGAGGCTTATGGATAATATGAAGGGTAATGCCAATTTGGGCTGAAAGCAATGGTTTCTCATCAAGGTTCAAGTGCTGGATCATCAAGAAGGTAAGCTTCATGAATACTATGGGTGTTAAGGTATGAAGAATGATCTTTAACTCAGAACATATCAGAATTGTCAAGCTTTAGGGTAAGAAAGAGGGTATCAATCAATGAGGAATCAAGCTGGTAAGTATCTAACTATCAGAATTCAAAGTAAGGTTCTATAGGGGTTCAAGTATCAGGATGAGATATTAATACTTAGGAAACATCAACATGTTAATCAAGAGGATCCATCAAGTAATATATCAACTCTTCATTTTATCATGGCATTGAACTATCATAAAAGACTTTTGGAGTACTTGCAATATGTACTCGAGGGTTCATGGCATCTCTATGTAACTCAAAGATAAACAAAAGATACGCTTGATTTAAATATATCAAAATGACTCAGGATAATTGCATCAATATATAAGAACTATTTGTAGTAAATACGAAGGTCAAGTTGAATCACTTGCCTTGGGATAGGCTAGTCTGGTCTGACGGGTAGGAGCAACAACTGGAGCTTCACTCGACTTTTATGGCAAGTTTTCCCTCGTCTCGAGATCCTACATAAATAATAATAATAATAATCCTCATTATAATATATTCTCACCAACTTAACCTATTTACAACCCGAAATTAAACACGGATGGCACTTAGGCCTATATGCACTTAATTTATATTCACTTTTAAATTACAATTGCACACACATAGCCACATATTCACATATCATATATTAACACCAAATAACACCATATATACCATAATGCAACACTAGGCTTGGATGATCTCGACTCACAACTTAAGTCACTTGGTCGCTAAACTAGACAAGGTCTTCTAATTTCGGTTTCCTAACTCGATGTGCCTTTCCTAAATTATCCAAACCCTATTGACCCTCACTTGTGCCTTTTGCTCTACTGACCTTATACTATCTTACAACTATGGTGGTCGACCTAATACTCACTTCTAAGTGTTCTAAAACTATATGATAAGTGATAGTGCTCACTGGTGCAAATTTAAGAATGACAACTATGGTTTCTTGAGTACATTAGACAGTCTTAAACTACAATTTTTCCTTCAAAACTTTTACACAAGACTCTCCTGACCTAAGGGCATCTCACAAACTTGATGTGGCTCAAGGGCCTGGCTTGGGCCTTCTTGGGCCTAAGCTAAAAGTCCAAGGTTCCCCTGTTTTTCTGGGCAGAACATGCCCTGACTTGAATTAACTTGTGACACATGGTTATAACTCATATCCTATGAACTATGGTTGGAAAAACTTCTCTGACACTCCCTCTAACTAAGGCCCAATTGGGCCTAATGAGGGCCTACCCATGACATGGTAAAATCTCCCTATTTCTAAGTTGCAACAAAACTGTCCCCTGCTGGACAGATTTTGTGATTCTACTTGTGCACCTAACCAAATGACATGCAAACCTCCAACCAACTCCTAAAACCTTTTATATAGTCCCAATACTAACTTCTGGTAGCTTGGGCCTCAAAGTGCACACCAATGACATGGTCAAAACTCACTCTAAACCTCAGGGTGCTATACTGATTTTTCTGCAGAAACTATAACTCTCATTTTCCAAGGTTTTGACTTGACAAACCCAACTAACAACAACTAAATACTTAAACCAAGACTTATACATGGTATTCTACTGAACTAACTCCCTTTTTCTCAAAATAACCTTGGTGAGATCATCCTTACCTAAGGTACAATTATGGCAAAACAAAAGAGACTACACTTCACAAATCACAAATCTTCATGCTTTTGAAACAACAAGATATACATTTTTATAAAAGATAACCACGTATTATTACCATGCAACAAGAAGCATAAATCAATATTAACACATTATTCCTACTGAAATTAAGGCTCACTAAAAAAATCCTTCCAAATGATCAAAATCATACAACATTCTAAGAGAGATTCACATGCATGCATGCCTTCGGGTTTTTCAAACCAAAACAACACATTTTCTACATATGTTCTATCATAACCTTGACATACAAGCCTAACATAAGATATACCTAGATGATCACTTAGCATGCAAAGAGTTTTATCAAGACTTCACTAAGATTTTCATGTTATCATTACAAAAACACACAAAGTGGAACATGACAACCAAAACACCATCCATTCGGCTCCTATCAAGTCATGGCCGAATGGATTAGGGTGAAAACAATAATTGCATGAGTGTAGATACTCATGTCTAGCCATTCTCAACCCTTTGCTACTATAACTCATGGTGAAAGCCTTGAATTCACAAGAATCAAGGATATTCACTTGGAGTTTTAACAAAACACCACCATGCAAGGTCAACACATAAGTTTTTCTACTCTACACTCTTAAGATATACAAGAACAACATGTAGGGAGTAGGATTACTTGATAATAGGATGATTATTTGAGTGAGAAATGAGGAAAGAAGGGGATGGGGGCTCGGTTTTTGGGAATTGCCAAGAGGGGAGGGGGGAAAAACCGAGAGGAGGGGGAGGAAAGGAGGAGTGTGGAAGTGGTGGGGTGAATGTGAAGTAATAATCATGTTAGTTTGGTTTTTATTTGGCCAAAAGTGAGTGGATTTGAGATTTTATAAGAGTAACCTTCCAATTATAGTTAGGTAGATTTGCATGCAAGGGTAAAGGGGTAATTTGGTTAGTAGAATGAAAGTGAGTGGGGTTGGAAATGTCTTCCTTGCCCCTAAGTTGAATTGGAAGAGTATTTGCATGCAAGGGTAGCCACGTAATTTGCTAATTATAACAAATAAAATTTATAAAGATTTATTTTTATAAAATAAAATACAAGTTCAAAAATTAGAAAATTTATATCATAAAATAACTTGGATTTTTAGAGACTTTATAAAATCATTTTCAAAATTTGTGAACAAAATACCTTTTAAAAGAAATTTTTTCCAAAGCTTAGAATATTCCTTATAAATCAAAAATAAAGAAATTAAATAAACTCTTGCTTTGAAAAATCATATACTACACAAAGCAAATTTATAATGCAGAAATTTTCACTCACACTAGCGTACAATCATTGAATATATTTTTATTTGACTTTAATATTATACCCAATCCACAAATAATATTACATAAAATGCCGGTCGTAACATCCTCTCCCCCTTAAGGGATTCTGTCCCCAGAATCTAAGAGAAAAGATGAGGATGCCGGGAACGCATATCAGACTCTAACTCCCAAGTCGACTCTTCGACTTTAGGGTTCCTCCAAAGCACTTTTACTAACTTTACTGATTTATTTCTAAGACTCTTTACTTGCCAGTCGAGTATTTTAACCGGTTGTTCCACAAATGACAGGTCTGCCTGAATTTCTACAGGTTCATATTCTATCACATGGCTAGCGTCAGGATTGTACTTCTTAAGTAACGACACATGGAACACATTATGCACATGCCGATACTGAGGTGGTAAGGCCAACTCGTAGGCCACCTTTCCCACTTGATTCAAAATCTCAAAAGGACCTATGTATCTAGGTGCTAACTTCCCTTTCTTGCCAAATCTTATCAACCCTTTTCTAGGTGACACCTTCAGCAACACAGCTTCGCCAATTTGGAATTGAACATCCTTACGTGCTGGATCCGCATACTTCCTCTGTCTATCTTGAACAGCAAGCAACCTTTTCTGAATTAACTTGACCGAGTCATGCAACTGTTGTACCAAATCCGAGCCGAGAATTCTTCATTCTCCCACTTCATCCCAACTTGTTGGTGATCTACATTTTCGCCCGTACAAAGCTTCGTATGGTGGCATGCCGATACTGGAATGATAGCTGTTGTTGTAAGAGAATTCAATCAATGGCAAATGGTCGTCCCAACTTCCTGCAAAATCGATTGCACAACTGCGCAACATCTCTTCAATTGTTTGAATTGTCCTTTCACTCTGGCCATCAGTCTGTGGGTGGTACGCCGTGCTCATATTCAACTTCGTGCCAAAACATTCCTGAAATTGCTTCCAGAATCTCGAGTTAAATCGGGGATCTCTGTCTGAAACTATTGATACGGGTACTCCATGCCTTAGTACGATTTCGCGCACATACAAATGAACCAACTTGTCCAATGACGACTTCTCATTTATTGGAAGGAAATGCGCTGACTTCGTAAGACGATCAACTATAACCCATATTGCGTCATGTCCGGATTTCGTTCGCGGTAGTCCTACTATAAAGTCCATAGCGATATTTTCCCATTTCCATTCTGGAATCTTCAGGGGCTGAATTAATCCGCTTGCTCGTTAATGTTCTGCCTTTACTTTCTGACAAGTATAGCACTTCGCAACCCATTCTGCCACGTCTCGCTTCATATTTGGCCACCAAAATTTCTTCTTTAAGTCTCGATTCATCTTGGTGCTTCCCGGATGGATTGAAAATTTCGAATTGTGGGCTTTATGGAGGATCTCATTCTTTAATTCAGGTACATGGGGAATCCATATTCTGGATGAAAACCTTAGTATCCCTTGCCCATCCCTTTGAGTATTAATCTCCTCTCCAGATAACTGTTTCTTCTCTTTTTCCATTACTTCCTCTTGACACTTCTTTATCTTTTCCACTAGTGTTGGCTGAAAGGTCATCGCACGACAAACTTCCTCAACTTTTCCATAAGCACAAAGTTCCAATTCCAATTTTTCGATTTCTCCAGTTAACTCTTTTGATGTTATCATCATATTCAATTTCTCCTTCCTACTTAGAGCATCGGCCACTACGTTCGCCTTTCCAGGATGGTAATTTATCGAGCAGTCATAGTCCTTGATCAATTCAAGCCATCTCCTCTGCCTCATATTGAGCTCTTTCTGAGTAAAAATGTACTTTAAACTCTTGTGATCCGTGTAGATATCACACTTCTCTCCATAGAGGTAATGTCTCCAAATCTTAAGTGCGAACACTATGGCGGCTAGTTCCAAGTCATGCGTCGGGTACTTTAACTCATACGGCTTCAACTGTCTTGACGCATATGCGATCACTTTACTGTGTTGCATTAACACACAACCCAAACCCTTATGTGAAGCGTCGCTGAATATTACAAAATTCCCTTGATCATCTGGAAGTACCAACACCGGAGCTGTTACCAACTTCTGCTTTAACTCTTGAAAGCTATCTTCACATTCTGCACTCCATTCAAACTTTTGATTCTTTCTGGTTAACTTGGTCAATGGCGTGGCGATCTTTGAGAAATCCTTGACGAATCTTCTATAGTATCCGGCCAATCCTAGAAAACTTCGCACTTCCGTAGGAGTCTTTGGCCTCTCCCAACTCATAACTGCCTCAATCTTTGCCGGATCCACTTTAACTCCCTCATTTCCAATAACATGCCCCAAAAATTAAACTTCCTTTAACCAAAACTCACATTTGGTGAACTTGGCATACAACTTCTCTTGTCGGAGTATCTCCAAGGCTATCCAGAGGTGCTGCTTATGTTCTTCTTCCGACTTAGAATAAATAAGGATGTCATCAATGAATACCACGACAAATTTGTCCAAATACTTCTTAAATACCCGATTCATCAGATCCATAAATGCAGCCAGAGCGTTGGTCAATCCAAACGGCATTACTCGGAACTCATAATGCCCATATCTGGTCCTGAATGCGGTCTTAGGAATATCTTCTTCTTTGATCTTTAATTGATGGTATCCCGATCTCAAATCAATCTTCGAAAAGCATTTTGCTCCCTTCAACTGATCAAAAAGGTCATCTATCCTTGGTAGCGGGTAACGGTTCTTAATCGTCACCTTATTCAACTCCCGGTAATCTATGCATAGACGCATACTCCCATCTTTCTTCTTTACAAACAGAACAGGTGCTCCCCATGGCGACGTACTTGGTCGTATCACTCCTTTATCCAATAATTCTTGTAGCTGGCTCGCCAACTCTTTCATTTCTGCTGGTGCCATCCTATATGGGGCCTTTGAAACTGGTTCCGTGCCTGGAGCAAAGTTGATCTCGAACTCAATTTGTCGATCTGGTGGTAAGCCTGGTAGTTCATCGGGGAACTCACTAACTACATGAATATCTTCCATGCTGAGGCTGCCTCTCTCTGAATCCACTATATATGCTAGGAATGACTCACAACCTTTTCTAAGCAACTTCTTAGCCTAAACGATTGTAAGAAATAGTTGCTCTTGCCTCCACCCCTTAAATACTACCTTCTCTCCACTCTTCGTCTTTAAATACACTCTCTTGGTTTTACAATTAATCTGAGCGCTATTCTCTCCTAACCAATCCATTCCTAAAATTATGTCAAACTCTCCCAACTTGAAGAGTATCAAGTCGGCTGAAAACTTATATCCCGAAATATCGATCTCACACTTTGGACAAAATTAATTCACAGGAATCTTCTCTTGGTTTGCAATTACAACATTTACTACCTCACTCATAACCATTTTATCACATTGGAGTTTATCAACAAAAGATTCTGATATGAAAGATCTTGTTGCTCCCGAATCAATCAATACTTTAGCTTCGACATTATTGAGTAAAAGTGTACCTGCTATCACCTCAGAATTCTGAACAGCATCGTTCATCTTTAGATCAAATGTCGTTGCTGTTGCTTGCGGGGTTGGTGCGGGTGGTGGAGATAATGCCAATACCTCAGCTGGCACGCTTGCACTGGTACTTGCCACGTTCATCAGAGCTTTGACTGGTCCTGTTGCCTTACACTCCCTAGCCATGTGTCCAGTCTTCCCACACTTGTAGCACGTAACTCCTGGCTTCGGCATCTTGCACTCATTTGCCAAATGTCCCTTCTGATTGCACCTATAACAGGTCATACTCAGCTTATTGCATACTCCGGGGTGCCTTCTTCCACAGTGCTTGCATTCGGTCTCTGGAACCTGTTTTCTCCAACTTGCCCTTGGCTTGCCTGGTTGTTTCCTTTTGATTCTTGCCTTTTGCCCAAGTTTCCCTTCTTTTGAAAATTTCCACCCTTCTGAAAACCAATCCTCTTTACATTCCGATCTTGCGAACTTCCAGCTTCAGACTTTTCTCCATAAAATGGAACCTTCCTCTTCTTGTTATCCCTCTCTTTCCTTGACTGCATCCCATTATTCTCAATTAGAGCAGCTTTTTGTACTACTCCCGCATAAGTTTCAAGCTCAAACATAGCCACCCTATCTCTGATCCAAGGCTCCAATCCTTGCTGAAATTTCTTTGCTTTTTCCTCCTCAGTGCCGGTATACTTTTTCACAAACCTTGACAACTCAGTGAACTTCTTCTCATACTCCAATACAGTCATGTTCCCTTGCTTCAACTCCAGAAATTTTAGCTCCATCCGATTCTGCATGTAATTAGGGTAATACTTGTCCAGAAATAACTTTTTAAATCTCTCCCAAGAAACCTGCTGAGTGACTTCCATAGCCTTTACTGATTCCCACCAATAGATGACTTCTCCCTTCAAGAAGTAAGTCGCAAACGACGTCTTCTGATCGTTTCCTAACTGCACCAACTCAAAAGCCCTTTCCATCTCCTTGATCCATGTGTTAGCTATCACTGGATTAGTGGTATCATGAAATACAGGTGGATTCACATTCTGAAAAGCTTTAAAAGTGACAATTTGTCTAGGTGGTACTGGTGGTTCAGGTGGTTGGTGTGGCTCACGGTTATCTTGGTTTTCAATTCGTTGTTGAAGAGTTAGTTGTTGTTGAGCTATAGCATTGGTTTGCTGTTGCAAGGTTTCCAGTAGCCGAAGAATATTTGGGTCTGTGGTGAAGGTGGTTGTTGGGTTCTTCTTTTTGGGAGGCATGATCTTGAAATAAGAGTTGTGTCAAAACAGACATGAATGATAAAATGATTCGAGGGTATCGCATGGCAGTCTCATTTACATATGGGGTCAACTTTCCAAATTAAGCAGATATGATGATAAAAACATAAAATAACAGTTGAGAGCAAATGGAACAATAGCACATAATTATTGAAATTTCAAAGGTCACAGTACATAAGATTGGGACATAGTCTGATTCTAGGAATAACAGGCTTATTTAAAGGAAAAACGGAAACAACTGGGGATTCCATAGAGTCTGATAGTACAACAACATGAAAGGTAAATGGAAAGAACTAAGGCTCTACTCCATCTGAACGGGGCTTGGTAGTCTTTTCCTCTCGAAGCGTCTTCACAATGCTCTGGAGCTCATCCGCCACCATCTGAATGACATACTGGCTGGTACGGTCCCGGTGTGCTGGCATCTCCTCAACCTTAGTGTTGACGTACTGAACCAAGGTCTCAAGTCTCGCAGTCATCTGCTCCTTGGGCTTCCCTTCGTAGTTTCGGCTGTCCGGATACACGTTCTTCAGTCGGTCTATCAGTCGGTCGTACTTGCCCTGAAGCATGTCGAACTCGCGCCTCAACTCAGCATACACGGAGAAAGCAATAGTATCGTCCGACCCAGAGGATGACGAGGAATGCGCCCTTTGCTGACAACCAATAAGAGGAGTATTAATAATAATTTACTTAACCTACTCTCTCGCATAATATCTATAACCTACACACAAATCCTATAACCTATTTGGGCTGTCCAGGGACTCTAAACCGTAGCTCTGATACCAAAACCTGTCACACCCCCAACTTAAATAGCAAAATAAATATAGCTATTACATCATTTTAATGAAGAATACATAACCAAAATCCAAGATCTTACAGTTTAGGGTTTGGAACAACCCAACACTACCAACTATTACATCTGGTTACAAATACAGAGTCCTCACACAACTATCATTACTTATTCTACCTGAGCTCGAACATAAGCATCAGCATCACAGGTCTTACGGGTAGTCTGCTTGAATCTAACCATAGCTGCTAGCTGTAATATA
Organism: Apium graveolens; assembly: GCF_009905375.1. Classification (NCBI taxonomy): domain Eukaryota; kingdom Viridiplantae; phylum Streptophyta; class Magnoliopsida; order Apiales; family Apiaceae; genus Apium; species Apium graveolens. The sequence goes on along the minus strand of NC_133647.1, from coordinate 92,627,219 downwards.
AGGGTAAAGCAAGAAGTGAGCCAAATGCTCAAAAAGTGCTAACAGTACGACACAAAACATAAATTGAGATATACTTTTAAGAATGATAATGGAAAGACATAACCAAAGGTAACGAGAGATAAAAACTATGTGAGATGGCATTATTTTGCTTGCATCAAACAAATTTTAAAATCATGTCTTAATCAAAATCATTTTATGATGCTACGGATTACAGCCGGTGATCAGCCGCGAAGTAATCCCGAACCTCGCTGGGTTCTAAAACATTAATGGGAATCCCTAGGCAACTTTTAAGCCTAATATAAGTGTGGAAAGGACTCGCGTCTCAGTCCAGATCCACTATTCAAGAAAACATTTATCCCCCTTTGGGACTAAAAACCCACATTTTAATCATTTTTAAAAACTGATGCCGATTTATGACAAAATCTCTTTTGACTGTAAACATTTTTATCAAGGGATTATAGATCAACTCGAAACACGGGAAACAAGGTACTGAATATCAGAGCCATGATTCACAAAACTATTCTCTATTCAAGTAATTGAATGGTTTTTATATATCAATGATTGGACAAGAGGATTTAGTGAGGCTTATGGATAATATGAAGGGTAATGCCAATTTGGGCTCAAAGCAATGGTTTCTCATCAAGGTTCAAGTGCTGGATCATCAAGAAGGTAAGCTTCATGAATACTACGGGTGTTAAGGTATGAAGAATGATCTTTAACTCAGAACATATCAGAATTGTCAAGCTTTAGGGTAAGAAAGAGGGTATCAATCAATGAGGAATCAAGCTGGTAAGTATCTGACTATCAGAATTCAAAGTAAGTTTATATAGGGGTTCAAGTATCAGGATGAGATATTAATACTTAGGAAACATCAACATGTTAATCAAGAGGATCCATCAAGTAATATATCAACTCTTCATTTTATCATGGCATTGAACTATCATGAAAGACTTTTGGACTACTTGTAATACGTACTCGAGGGTTCATGGCATCTCTATGTAATTCAAAGATAAACAAAAGATACGCTTGATTTAAATATATCAAAATGACTCAGGATAATTGCATCAATATATAAGAACTATTTGTAGTAAATACGAAGGTCAAGTTGAATCACTTGCCTTGAGATAGGCTGGTCTGGTCTGACGGGTAGGAGCAATAACTGGAGCTTCACTCGACTTTTATGGCAAGTTTTCCCTCGTCTCGAGATCCTACATAAATAATAATAATAATAATCCTCCTTATAATATATTCTCACCAACTTAACCTATTTACAACTCGAAATTAAACACGGATGGCACTTAGGCCTATATGCACTTAATTTATATTCACTTTTAAATTACAATTGCACACACATAGCCACATATTCACATATCATATATTAACACCAAATAAAACCATATATACCATAATGCAACACTAGGCTTGGATGATCTCGACTCACAACTTAAGTCACTTGGTTGCTAAACTAGACAAGGTCTTCTAATTTCGGTTTCCTAACTCGATGTGCCTTTCCTAAATTATCCAAAACCTATTGACCCTCACTTGTGCCTTTTGCTCTAATGACCTTATACTATCTTACAACTATGGTGGTCGACCTAATACTCACTTCTAAGTGTTCTAAAACTATGTGATAAGTGATAGTGCTCACTGGTGCAAATTTCAGAATGACAACTATGGTTTCTTGAGTACATTAGACACTCTTAATCTACAAGTTTTCCTTCAAAACTTTTACACAAGACTCTCCTGACCTAAGGGCATCTCACAAACTTGATGTGGCTCAAGGGCCTGGCTTGGGCCTTCTTGGGCCTAAGCTAAAAGTCCAAGGTTCCCCTATTTTTCTGGGCAGAACATGCCCTCACTTGAATTAACTTGTGACACATGGTTCTAACTCATATCCTATGAATTATGGTTGGAAAAACTTCTCTGACACTCCCTCTAACTAAGGCCCAATTGGGCCTAATAAGGGCCTACCCATGACATGGTCAAATCTCCCTATTTCTAAGTTGCAACAAAACTGTCCCCTGCTGGACAGATTTTGTGAATCTACTTGTGCACCTAACCAAATGACATGCAAACCTCCAACCAACTCCTAAAACCTTTTATATACTCCTAATACTAACGTCTGGTAGCTTGGGCCTCAAAGTGCACACCAATGACATGGTCAAAACTCACTCTAAACCTCAGGGTGCTATACTGATTTTTCTGCAGAAACTATAACTCTCATTTTCCAAGGTTTTGACTTGACAAACCCAACTAACAACAACTAAATACTTAAACCAAGACTTATACATGGTATTCTACTGAACTAACTCCCTTTTTCTCAAAATAACCTTGGTGAGATCATCCTTACCTAAGGTACAATTATGGCAAAACAAAAGAGACTACACTTCACAAATCACAAATCTTCATGCTTTTGAAACAACAAGATATATATTTTTATAAAAGATAACCACGTATTATTACCATGCAACAAGAAGCATAAATCAATATTAACACATTATTCCTACTGAAATTAAGGCTCACTAACAAAATCCTTCCAAATGATCAAAATCTTACAACATTCTAAGAGAGATTCACATGCATGCATGCCTTCGGGTTTTTCAAACCAAAACAACACATTTTCTACATATGTTCTATCATAACATTGACATGCAAGCCTAGCATAAGATATACCTAGATGATCACTTAGCATGCAAAGAGTTTTATCAAGACTTCACTAAGATTTTCATGTTATCATCACAAAAACACACAAAGTGGAACATGACAACCAAAACACCATCCATTCGGCTCCTATCAAGTCATGGCCGAATGGATTAGGGTGAAAACAATAATTGCATGAGTGTAGATACTCATGTCTAGCCATTCTCAACCCTTTGCTACTATAACTCATGGTGAAAGCCTTGAATTCACAAGAATCAAGGATATTCACTTGGAGTTTTAACAAAACACCACCATGCAAGGTCAACACATAAGTTTTTCTACTCTACACTCTTAAGATATACAAGAACAACATGTAGGGAGTAGGATTACTTGATAATAGGATGATTATTTGAGTGAGAAATGAGGAAAGAAGGGGATGGGGGCTCGGTTTTTGGGAATTGCCGAGAGGGGAGGGGGGAAAAACCGAGAGGAGGGGGAGGAAAGGAGGAGTATGGAATCGGTGGGGTGAATGTGAAGTAATAATCATGTTAGTTTGGTTTTTATTTGGCCAAAAGTGAGGGGATTTGAGATTTTACAAGAGTAACCTTCCAATTATAGTTAGGTAGATTTGCATGTAAGGGTAAAGGGGTAATTTGGTTAGTAGAATGAAAGTGAGTGGGGTTGGAAATGTCTTCCTTGCCCCTAAGTTGAATTGGAAGAGTATTTGCATGCAAGGGTAGCCACATAATTTGCTAATTATAACAAATAAAATTTATAAAGATTTATTTTTATAAAATAAAATACAAGTTCAAAAATTATAAAATTTATATCATAAAATAACTTGGATTTTTAGAGACTTTATAAAATCATTTTCAAAATTTGTGAACAAAATACCTTTTAAAAGAAAATTTTTCCAAAGCTTAGAATATTCCTTATAAATCAAAAATAAAGAAATTAAATAAACTCTTGCTTTGAAAAATCATATACTACACAAAGCAAATTTATAATGCAGAAATTTTCACTCACACTAGCGTACAATCATTGAATATATTTCCATTTGACTTTAATATTATACCCAATCCATAAATAATATTACATAAAATGCCGGTCGTAACAATAACAGTATTGGAATAAATTCAAAATTGATCGTCGGAATATAATGATCAATCATAGTTTGACAAATATCAGTATTTAATCAACCACTATCAGGATTTATCAGTCAACACAAGTTTGACAAATATTAGAGCGTATACAGATAATCAGAGTTTAATATGTAGCTACTGGCTGGAATTAATAGAAGCTAATTACATACTTTCATGGCATCAGAGTTTAACACTATAATTAGTATTTAACAAGTATTGATACATAATAAGAAGACACCACACTTTAATTATCCTCCAAATTATCAGAGTTTTAAAATGTCCTGATATCATTCCTAATTCATTCACCAATCTTGTAAAGGTAGCTTCACAGAGAGGCTTGGTGAATATATCTACTAATCACTGATATGCTGGAATAAAAATCAATTCCACTGTACCTTCCATCACATGCTCCCTCATAAAATGGTACCTAATATTGATGTGTTTAGTCATTGAATATTGTACTGGATTTCCTTTCATTTTAATAGCACTTTTATTATCATAATATATAGGAATTGCAGAATACTCTAACCCATGATCCACTAACTAATTCTTCATCCATAGAATTTGAGCACAACAGCTTCCTACAGCAATATATTCAGCTTCTGTAGTTGATATGGAAATTGACTTTTGTTTCTTGCTAAAACAAGAAACCAACCTTCCAGCAAGAAATTGGAAGCTTCTAGAAGTGATTTTCCTTATCTCTCTTACATCCTGCAAAATCAACATCCAAGTATCCAATTAGCTTAAAGTCTGAATCTCTTGGATACCATAATCTAAGATTTATGGTGTTTTTAAGATATTTAAAAATTCTTTTCACAACTAATAGATGTGTTTCCCTCGGATCATCTTGGAACCTTGCACAGAGATAGGTAGCATACATGATATCAGGTCTACTAGCAATCAAAAATAGGAGTGAGCCAATCATGCCTCTGTAGTTAGTTATATCTACTGATGAACCAGTATTTAAATCTAACTTGGTTGTCGTGGCCATTGGAGTTGTTGCAGTTGAACTGTCTTGCATTCCAAATCTTTTGAGCAAATTCCTGGTGTATTTGGATTGATTTATGAAGATCCCTTCATCAATCTGTTTTACTTGTAAACCTAGAATATAACTCAATTCTCCCATCATACTCATTTGATATCTTGACTCCATTATCTTTGCAAACCTCTCACAGAGTTTATCATTAGTAGAACAAAAAATGATATCATCAACATATATCTGTACTAATAACAAGTCCTTACCATGGTATTTATAAAATAATTTTTTGTCAATTGTACCTCATGTGAAACCACTTTCTAATATAAATAGAGCAAGTATTTCATACCAGGCCCTTGGAGCTTGTTTTAGTCCATAGAGTGTTTTATCCAGTTTATAGACATGATCAAGATATTTTAGATCAATGAACCCTGGAGTCTATTCAACATAAACTTCCTCTTCAAATTCACCATTCAGAAATACACTTTTCACATCCACTTAGAACACTTTGAACTTTATATGAGCAGCATAGGCTAGAAAATTCTGATTGCCTCAAGCCTTACAACTGGAGCAAAAGTCTCATCATAATCAATGCCTTATTGCTTTGAATAGGCCTTTATAGCCAGTCTTGATTTATTTCTTATAATGATGCCCTCACTATCAGTTTTGTTTCTGAACACCCACTTGGTACCAATAACTGATCTGTTCTTTGGTCTTGGCACAAGAGTCCAACCTTTGTTTCTTTCAAATTCATTAAGCTCCTCTTGCATTGCTGTAACTCGGTCAGCATCTTGAAGAGCTTCTTCCACTTTCTTTGGTTCAGTTTGAGATAGAAAAAAATGGTAGAGACATTCATTTTGAGTGGCTTTTCTGGTTTTTACACCACTATCAGGATTTCCAATGATCAAGTCAAGTGTGTGTGACTTAGACCATTTTCTTGCGGATGGGAGTTGACTACTTAAAGCACAACCTCCCCTTGGTCCATGAACTCTCTAGTATCTCTTTGACTTATACCACTATCATTTCCTGATGCTCCCCCTGAATCAGTATTTCCAGTGCTATTAGTATTTGATCCATCAGTATTTGAGGAATCCAAGTGTAATGAAATATTTACTAATGTTCCTTGAGTTGAATCACTTATAGAAGACTCTGGATGTGAATCATGTTGCTCCCCCTCAACATGTGCTTCAGTACTTACAGAATTTCCACTTACATGTGGATCATCATAGTTTAGAGTAGTATCAGGATTTACTGTATCGGGATTTGTCAGTATATCGGGATTTAACTGTTCAGCATATGGTACTTCATTTTCAAATCTCGGCTCATCATGGTCATCTGCATTGTTGTGAATATGTTGTGCACTTGATGAGTACCTAAACAAAACATCTAAGTAGATTTTACTTAGTGAAATAATGTAGCACTCGACGGATAAGAATTATAGTCCCGACGGATAACTCATTTTAGTCCCGACGGATGAGTAACTTATTATCCATCTAGTGAGTAGCTTATGTAATAATGAGTTTGTAGCACAGTGTTGTATACACCTTTGTATAGAATCTGTAGTAGTATATAAGTCATGTTGACTTTAACTAGATATGCAGAATAGGTTGATTAACTGTACATAAGCAATGTCTTGTAATTCTGTATAAGTGAAATGAAGTCAAGTGCCAAAAATCAACGGATGCTTAACAAAGCTTCGACGGATGATCAAATGACTTTCAACGGATGTTTAAAATAGCAGTCGACGGATGATCAAGTAAGTCATCGACGGATGATCTGAAAGTTGACGGATGATAATATCAAGATTTAAACATCAGTTGAACAGTGAAAGCTGACACACAGCCGTCGAGATGGATACAAACACACTGTGGAAGCCCATTAACTGGGTAATAGAGGATGAAAAGCAGCAAAGATCAAGACTGTTAGATTTTATATTTATTCAGTTCTTTTGACTTTGTAATCTTGGTAATATATAAACCAAGAGAGTAGCAAATAGAAAAATAACTAAGAGAGTTAAGAAACAAATACAGAGAAATCTTTGTAAGCACTATCTTTAACATTTCCTGTGTTCTTAGTAGTTCTATTTTGTATAAGCAGCTGTGAGCATTTCTGCACACAGAGTTCTCTCGATATATTAAATATATCTCTGGTGGAATTGTTTAAATCCACCAGAAAGTTTTAAAGACTCTTGTTTTTAATTACTCTTGTTTTGATTCATTAAAGTTTATATTCCGCATTGTGCTAATCAAAACAAATATATCTATAATCGAGTTGAACATTTTTATCTTAAAGAAAAAGTTCAAGAATTCCATTCAACCTCCCTTCTGTAATTCTTGCTATATTGTTAAGGGACTAACATGCATCTTCTAGATCTGTGATTTTCTTGTCATCAAAAGATACATGTATAGATTCCATGACTTTTTTGTTCTCAGATTATACTCTCTGAAAGCTTTCGTGACAATGGATAGCCAACAAAAATGTCTTCATCAGCTTTTAGATCAAATTTAGTAAGCTATTCTGGATAAGTTTTGAGATCAAAACATTTGCAGCAAAAAATATGAAAGTACTTCAAATTTGGCTTCTTTCCCTTCTGTAACGCCCTCCAAATCAGGGGTCTAGATCTGGGGGTTACTTTCTAATCACCAGATTAATACAAACCTGTATGATAAATATACAAACATACATCTAACTCCTTTTATTCTATCCAGGATCTTTTCAGGTTGAGGTATGAAAATAAGAACGACATACTAACTTTATAACAAATTCAAATATAAAATCTCACAGAACTCTTTTTATTACAAACCATCGTCTAAACAAGTTTTAAAATTAAATTCATTTTATTTCAACACACCACATCTATCTACACTATACCTGCTCGGGTGGCTCAAAGCTCTCTTCTTGGATCGGGATTATTACTTTTGGTATTAGAGGATCCCGCTACTTGACACGCTTATTTACCACGTGAGTCTGGATAGGTTTCATTTTCTTTCTTAACTGAAAACAAACAAGTTGAATAACAACAAAGGCGGTAAGTCAAAATTTTCTCACCAAGTCCACAAAATATAAACAGTGGTATGTTAAACCTCAATGAACCGGTAATCTGATTATATCGGTAACTATGTATTTCCACAAAGGAGAATAAAAGGCCACTGTTGAGTGGCATTTATGACACTTTATTATGCTCCGTAAAGCTTTGAATTGGTGTATTTGTAATCAAGTTGTTAGTGTTTTTATGTGTTTTTTATTGTAGGCATTTTCAAGGTAATCAGGTAAATTAGCATGGTTATGGTGCTAATTTGGTGTTTGGATGGTGTTGGAATAAAGGCTCGTGAAAAGACCAGCTCAAATTAGTAAGGAGAAAGAAGAATTCAAAATTTTATTCAGGAGGACGGCGTGCCCGCGCGTGTCAAGCGCGCGGCCGCGCCCAAAGAACATAACCTCAGCGCGCCCACGCTGGTCAAGCATGCCCGCGCTGGTCAAGCGCGCGTCCGCGCCAGGTCGGGGTAACAGAATTCTGTTTCTATTAGGATTTTGAGAGTTTGAAGCCCTGGTAAATTCTACAGCATATATATACATAAATAAAGATGTTTTTCGAAGGGAGAGACATACAAAAGCTAAGGAGAAGGAGTAAAGAAGACCGGAGAGCACAATTCAACCAAGGCGAAGAAGATCTAGTTTATTCTTGTGATTCTTTGTTTAAGTTGTAACATTGGATGCTAGTTTTCTTATTCTTGAACCTTTACTTGTGTTTCGTACTTGGTTTTATTAAGTATAAAGACTACATTTATTATACCATGCTTTCATCGGAACCCACGTTGATGATGAGTCCGATTATGGGCTAATCATTATCGTGGGGTTCTAGTAGATTTATTTATGGATTTCTTTAGTTAATTCATTCTGATGCCTTAGTGTGTGGTGATTGTATGATAACCTAGTATTGGTTGTGCTCATTTGTCTTATGAGCGTCGCACACTTATAAGATAGTGTGTTAATTCTTAATGAAGCGGAAGTGAATTTAAGGATTTAGAACTTTCCATGCTAGCATAGGTTCATGTGTTATTGGTATGCATGATTTATAGGTAATTTTAACCATCTTACTTGCCCTATGTAATCACGATAAATAACTTGTGCATTAAACTGTTATGTTGTCAAATTCTATAGACATATAGGGTCTCAATATAATTGGTGTCTATTCAGCTTCTATCACTTTTATGGATGTCTGGTAGTATGGTACTCGTACAACGAAAGCTGGCATTTATCAGTTTCGTGTTATCTGATTAGTGTCATCACCATTACATGCTAAGGTTAAGAATCAAAAGGCTACTGAATGAAGTACTTAATAAAGTTAGAATCCCATGTTTCTCATATATATTAACTCAGCCATTCTTATTCTCTTAGTCATAATTGTTAGCTTAAGTTTAGTTAAAAACAATCTCAATTTTTTAATCGTCTTAGCATTGGATAATAACCACACCATTGTTGCATAGATACATTGACTGAAATTACAAAAATAATTCTCTGTGGGAACGAACTAGAAGATATTCTATAATACTTGTGAACGCGTATACTTGCGTGTATTTTAGCACGTGTTTAGCGACTAACAAGTTTTTGACGCCGCTGCCGAGGACTTTGGTGTTAATTTTTAGTTTATGTGTTTGTCAGTAGTGGTCGTTAAAGTTCAGTGACTCGGACATTGTTACTTATCTGTTCCCTTGTCTTATTTCAGGTACCCTAGCGAGCGTGTATGCATACGCGTTCTCGGTCTCGTAAGAAAATCTGGATCAAGCCGAGGAAGAAGCTGTAGTGGTTCGAAGGGAAGTTATTGAGGACGAAGAGAAGGTAGAAGAAGAAAAGAAAGTCGAGGAACCAGCTTTAGTAGTGATGGGAGATCAAGCAGAAATTCCTAAGGCTCTGATGGACTATTCTCAGCCTAAGATCAATGATATTTAGTCGAGCATCATCAGACCAGCTATCTCGGCTAACACTGTAATGCCCTCCAAACCCGGGTCATAAGTTTGGGGTTCACAAAACACACCCAATATATAAACCTGTATATTAAATATTATATGCATTGACCCTTCTTTACACAACCACGGATCGCAACAGGTTAAAGTATGAAAACAAGCCACAACCTTAACTTTTATTACATCTTACCAAAACCCAACTAGTTCAACTTACAGCTGATAATGATATAGTTCTTACAATCTTGCATAACTCATTTACAATATAAAGCTCCTTCTAGCTCGATCCAACTTAACCTGGAATCTTAGCTCGCACACTGGACTGGGAATCCTCGTTACCAACAATTTCCATTTTCAACTGTTGAAAATATAGAAAGGTTTGCAAGAGTGAGCTAACTAGCTCAGCAAGTCATAATAGCAATAACTGAGGTTAAACAATAACCAATTGAAATAATTCAGAAGAATCAAGTTTCTAAATAAGCAATGATTAGAATTGGATATTCACTTTTCATTTTAAAAACCAAGATTAGGCTGTTGATCAGTCATGCACTAACCCTGAGCAAGGCTCCCAGCCTTGCTCTATATACTAGATCCAAGGCACGTATTGTCCTATTATGACCACGAATCTGGTCCGACCATGAATCTGGTCCACATTTATAAAACTATCCAATTCTAAAATAATTCAATATGATAACCAATGTAAATCAATAAGTTGAATCATAAACAACATTTATCTTGAAGCATAGGGTGATTCACAATACCATGAAGGTGTAACAAGGAATTCAAAAAGATTTACTTTCAATCAAGGAAATAATTAGAAAGTAGAAGACCAAGGGTTCAAGGGTTCCAAGGATTGGTCTTCTGTTAAACAAGGAATAAGGGTTAGCATGTCAAGCAATTCACTATCATAAATCAGTATGTGGTAGATATGTATTTGTGGAGTAGTATCGTATGTGTTTGGCTCGTATCTGAGAATTCAACAAACAATGGTTTATGAAGAATAAGGCTTATGGCTCAAGATCAATAGGAATAAGGGTTCAAGGTTGAATAGTTTAAAGTGCTTATGTCACACCCCCAACTTAAACAGCAAAATAAATATAGCTATTACATCATTTTAATGAAGAATACACAACCAAAATCCAAGATCTTACAGTTTAGGGTTTGGAAAAGCCCAACACTACCAACTATTACATCTGATTACAAATACCGAGTCCTCACACAACTATTATTACTTATTCTACCTGAGCTCGAACATAAGCATCAGCATCACAGGTCTTACGGGCAGTCTGCTTGAATCTAACCATAGCTGCTAGCCGTAATATCAGGGTAAAGCAAGGAGTGAGCCAAATGCTCAACAAGTGCTAACAGTATGACACAAAACATAAATTGAGATACACTTTTAAGAATGTCAATGGAAAGACATAACTAATGATAACGAGACATAAAACTATGTGAGATGGCATCATTTTGCTTGTATCAAAACAATTTTAAAAAAATCATGTCTTAATCAAAATCATTTTATGAAGCTACGGATTACAGCCGGTGATCAGCCGCGAAGTAATCCCGAACCTCGCTGGGTTCTAAAACATTAACGGGAATCCCTAGGCAACTTTTAAGCCTAATATAAGTGTGGAAAGTACTCGCGTCTCAGTCCAGATCCACTATTCAAGAAAACATTTATCCCCCTTTGGGACTGAAAACCCACATTTTATTTATTTCAAAAGCTGATGCCGAATTGTAACAAAATCTCTTTTAACAGTAAACATTTTTATTAAGGGAATATAGATCAACTCGAAACACGGGAAGTATGGTACTAAATCTCAGAGCCATGATTCACAAAACTAAACTCTATTAGGGTAACTGAATGGTTTTCATGTATCAAAGTTTGGACAAGGAAATTTAGTGAGGCTATTGGATATCATGAAAGGAAGTGCCAAATTAGGCTTAAAGCAATGGTTTCTCATCAAGGTACAGGTGCTGGATCATCAAGAATGTAAGCTTTATGAATACTAAGGGTGTTAAGGTATGAAGAATGATTTTTAGCTCAGGATATATCAGAATTGACAAGCTTTAGGATAAGAAAGAGGGGTATCAATCATTGAGGGTTCATGTTGATAAGTTTCTGACTTGCAGGGTTCAAAGTAAGGTTCTATAGGGACTCAAGTATCAGGATGAGATATCAATACATAGGAAACATCAACATGTTAATCAAGAGAATCAATCAAGTAATATATCAATTCTTCATTTTATCATGGCATTAAACTATCATGAAAGACTTTTGAACTACTTGCAATACGTACTCGAGGGTTCATGGCATCTCTATGTAACTCAAAGATAAACAAAAGATACGCTTGATTTAAATATATCAAAATGACTCAGGATAATTGCATCGATATATATGAACTGTTTATAGTAAATACGAAGGTCAAGTTGAATCACTTGCCTTGAGATAGGCTGGTCTGGTCTGACTGGTAGGAGCAACAACTGGAGCTTCACTCGACTTTTATGGCAAGTTTTCCCTCGTCTCGAGATCCTACATAAATAATAATAATCCTCATTATAATATATTCTTACCATCTCAATCCTATTTACAACCCGAAATTAAACACGGATGACACTTAGGCCTATATGCACTTAATTTATATTCACTTTTAAATTACAATTGCACACACATAGCCACATATTCACATATCATATATTAACACCAAATAACACCATATATACCATAATGCAGCACTAGGCTTGGATGATCTCGACTCACAACTTAAGTCACTTGGTCGCTAAACTAGACAAGGTCTTCAAATTTTGGCTTCCTAACTCGATGTGCCTTTCCTAAATTATCCAAAACCTATTGACCCTCACTTGTGCCTTTTGCTCTACTGACCTTATACTATCTTACAACTATGGTGGTCGACCTAATACTCACTTCTAAGTGTTCTAAAACTATGTGATAAGTGATGTCACACCCCCAACTTAAACAGCAAAATAAATATAGCTTTTACATCATTTTAATGAAGAATACACAACCAAAATCCAAGATCTTACAGTTTAGGGTTTGGAACAGCCCAACACTACCAACTATTACATCTGATTTAAAATACCGAGTCCTCACACAACTATTATTACTTATTCTACCTGAGCTCGAACATAAGCATCAGCATCACAGGTTTTATGGGCAGTCTGCTTGAATCTAACCATAGCTGCTAGCTGTAATATCAGGGTAAAGCAAGAAGTGAGCCAAATGCTCAACAAGTGCTAACAGTACGACACAAAACATAAATTGAGATATAATTTTAAGAATGACAATGGAAAGACATAACCAAAGGTAACGAGAGATAAAAACTATGTGAGATGGCATCATTTTGCTTGCATCAAAACAATTTTAAAATCTTGTCTTAATCAAAATCATTTTATGATGCTACGGATTACAGCCGGTGATCAGCCGCGAAGTAATCCCGAACCTCGCTGGGTTCTAAAACATTAACGGGAATCCCTTGGCAACTTTTAAGCCTAATATAAGTGTGGAAAGGACTCGCGTCTCAGTCCAGATCCACTATTCAAGAAAACATTTATCCCCTTTTGAAACTGAAAACCCACATTTTATTTATTTCAAAAACTGATGCCGAATTGTAACAAAATCTCTTTTAACAGTAAACATTTTTATGAAGGGAATATAGATCAACTCGAAACACGGGAAGTATGGTACTAAATCTCAGAGCCATGATTCACAAAACTAAACTCTATTAGGGTAACTGAATGGTTTTCATGTATCAAAGTTTGGACAAGGGAATTTAGTGAGGCTATTGGATATCATGAAAGGAAGTTCCAAATTAGGCTTAAAGCAATGGTTTCTCATCAAGGTTCAAGTGCTGGATCATCAAGAATGTAAGCTTTATGAATACTAAGAGTGTTAAGGTATGAAGAATGATTTTTAGCTCAGGATATATCAGAATTGAGAAGCTTTAGGATAAGAAAGAGGGGTAGCAATCGTTGAGGGTTCATGTTAATAAGATTCTGACTTGCAGGGTTCAAAGTAAGGTTCTATAGGGATTCAAGTATCAGGATGAGATATCAATACATAGGAAACATCAACATGTTAATCAAGAGGATCAATCAGGTAATATATCAACTCTTCATTTTATCATGGCATTAAACTATCATGAAAGACTTTTGAACTACTTGCAATACGTACTCGAGGGTTCATGGCATCTCTATGTAACTCAAAGATAAACAAAAGATACGCTTGATTTAAATATATCAAAATGACTCAGGATAATTGCATCAATATATAAGAACTATTTGTAGTAAATACGAAGGTCAAGTTGAATCACTTGCCTTGAGATAGGCTAGTCTGGTCTGACTGGTAGGAGCAACAACTGGAGCTTCACTCGACTTTTATGGCAAGTTTTCCCTCGTCTCGAGATCCTACATAAATAATAATAATCCTCATTATAATATATTCTCACCAACTTAACCTATTTACCACTCGAAATTAAACACGGATGGCACTTAGGCCTTTATGCACTTAATTTATATTCTCCTTTAAATTATAATTGCACACACATAGCCACATATTCACATATCATATATTAACACCAAATAACACCATATATACCATAATGCAACACTAGACTTGGATGATCTCGACTCACAACTTAAGTCACTTGGTCGCTAAACTAGACAAGGTCTTCAAATTTCGGCTTCCTAACTCGATGTGCCTTTCCTAAATTATCGAAAACCTATTGACCCTCACTTGTGCCTTTTGCTCTACTGACCTTATACTATCTTACAACTATGGTGGTCGACCTAGTACTCACTTCTAAGTGTTCTAAAACTATGTGATAAGTGATAGTGCTCACTGGTGCAAATTTCAGAATGACAACTATGGTTTCTTGAGTACATTAGACACTCTTAAACTATAAGTTTTCCTTCAAACCTTTTAGACAAGACTCTCCTGACCAAAGGGCATCTCACAAACTTGATGTGGCTCAAGGGCCTGGCTTGGGCCTTCTTGGGCCTAAGCTAAAAGTCCAAGGTTCCCCTGTTTTTCTGGGCAGAAAATGCCCTGACTTGAATTAACTTGTGACACATGGTTCTAGCTCATATCCTATGAACTATGGTTGGAAAAACTTCTCTGACATACCCTCTAACTAAGGCCCAATTGGGCCTAATGAGGGCCTACCCATGTCATGGTCAAATCTCCCTATTTCTAAGTTGCAACAAAACTGTCCCCTGCTGGACAGATTTTGTGATTCTACTTGTGCACCTAATCAAATGACATGCAAACCTCCAACCAACTCCTAAAACCTTTTATATACTCCCAATACTAACTTCTGATAGCTTGGGCCTCAAAGTGCACACCAATGACATGGTCAAAACTCACTCTAAACCTCAGGGTGCTATACTGATTTTTCTGTAGAAACTATAACTCTCATTTTCCAAGGTTTTGACTTGACAAACTCAACTAACAACAACTCAATACTTAAACCAAGACTTATACATGGTGATCTACTGAAATAACTCCCTTATTCTCAAAATAAACTTGGGTGAGATCATCCATGCCCAAAAACAACAACATGCAACCAAATATATAACATGCAACTCATGGAAAGCACATAACAAGATTTCGGCTAGGCATAAAGTTTTAAATGCTTGCAAAATCGACTTGCACCTAATACTCATCCTTAATAATCATGAAATATAACTTCTTTTAAGTATTAATAAGAAATTTATCATGGAAACAATCTACTTTAAGCACACATATTTCGAATTTATAGATTTTTTAAACATAACTACATTATTTCGAAAAAAGTAGCATGCAAAACATGGTTGATCATCATTTTAATGTCTTAAAACTAACATGCATGGCTAAACATAAATATATAATGAAATTTCAGTAGCATGCAAAGGATTTTAAAGCATGATATCTCCATAAAACACTTAGTTAGCACATATACATAATATATCTCATAGAGAGCTCTTGAATTCACAAGAATCAAGAGTTTCTCTTTGGAGATCACATATGAATTACACATGCATCCATGGAACTTCAACTTCCAAGTCACAAAACACTTGGAAAGTATATAAGATGAATGTAGGTAAAAGATTTACACTTGGGAAGATGAAGAATGAATTGAAAAATGGAAGGGGTTGGGAATTGGCCTTCGGCCGAGAGCAGTGTGGGAGGGGGAGGAGAGAAAATGTGTGGTGTGTTGGAGTGTGGAATGAGAATGACTTCTCCCACTTTGATTTCTTTGTTTTATGCTATTTGGTTTACAAATGATGAGTGGAAGTGAGAACTTACAAAAATGTCCCTTGGTTAAAGTTAGGCCATTTTGCATGCAAGGCTAAGGTAGTAATTTGGTAATAATCAAATGAGTTAGTGGGGTTGGAAAAGTCTTGTTTGCCCTTTGAGAGAATAGAAGGGTGATTTGCATGCATGGTCTCTTATGTAATTTGATAAATATGACAACTAAAATTTATAATGATTTATTTTTATAAAATAAAATACAAGTTCAAAAATTAAAAAATTTATACCATAAAATAACTTGGATTTTTAGAGACTTTAAAAAATCATTTTCAAAATTTGTGAACAAAATACCGTTTAAAAGAAAAAAAATTCAAAGCTTAGAATATTCCTTATAAATCAAAAATAAAGAAATTAAATAAACTCTTGCTTTGAAAAATCATATACTACACAAAGCAAATTTATAATGCAGAAACTTTCACTCACACTACCGTACAATCATTGAATATATTTTCATTTGACTTTAATATTATACCCAATCCACAAATAATATTACATAAAATGTCGGTCGTAACATCCTCTCCCCCTTAAGGGATTCTGTCCCCAGAATCTAAGAGAAAAGATGAGGATGCCGAGAACGCATATCAGACTCTAACTCCCAAGTCGACTCTTCGACCTTAGGGTTCCTCCAAAGTACTTTTACTAACTTTACTGACTTATTTCTAAGACTCTTTACTTGCCAGTCGAGTATTTTAACCGGTTGCTCCACAAATGACAGGTCTGCCTGAATTTCTACAGGTTCATATTCTATCACATGGCTAGCGCCAAGATTGTACTTCTTAAGCAACGACACATGGAACACATTATGCACATACCGATACTGAGGTGGTAAGGCCAACTCGTAGGCCACCTTTCCCACTTGACTCAAAATCTCAAAAGGTCCTATGTATCTAGGTGCTAACTTCCCTTTCTTGCCAAATCTTATCAACCCTTTTCTAGGTGACAGCTTTAGCAACACAGCTTCGCCAATTTGGAATTGAACGTCCTTACGCGCTGGATCCGCATACTTCCTCTGTCTATCTTGAGCAGCAAGCAACCTTTTCTGAATTAACTTAACCGAGTCATGCAACTGTTGTACCAAATCCGAGCCGAGAATTCTTCCTTCTCCTACTTCATCCCAACTTGTTGGTGATCTACATTTTCGCCCGTACAAAGCTTCGTATGGTGGCATGCCGATACTGGAATGATAGCTGTTGTTGTAAGAGAATTCAATCAACGACAAATGGTCATCCCAACTTCCTGCAAAATCGATTGCACAACTGCGCAACATATCTTCAATTGTTTGAATTGTCCTTTCACTATGGCCATCAGTCTGCGGGTGGTACGCCGTGCTCATATTCAATTTTGTGCCAAGACATTCCTGAAATTGCTTCCAAAATCTCGAGTTAAATCGGGGATCTCTGTCTGAAACTATTGATACGGGTACTCCATGCCTTAGTACGATTTCGTGCACATACAAATGAACCAACTTGTCCAATGACGACTTCTCGTTTATTGGAAGGAAATGCGCTGACTTCGTAAGACGATCAACTATAACCCATATTGCGTCATGTCCGGATTTCATTCGCGGTAGTCCTACTATAAAGTCCATAGCGATATTTTCCCATTTCCATTCTGGAATCTTCAGGGGCTGAATTAATCCGCTTGGTCGTTGATGTTCTGCCTTTACTTTCTGACAAGTATAGCACTTTGCAACCCATTCTGCCACGTCTCGCTTCATATTTGGCCACCAAAAATTCTTCTTTAAGTCTTCATACATCTTGGTGCTTCCCGGGTGGATTGAAAATTTCGAATTGTGGGCTTCATGGAGGATCTCATTCTTTAATTCAGGTACATGGGGAATCCATATTCTGGATGAAAACCTTAGTATCCCTTGCTCATCCCTTTGAGTATTAATCTCCTCTCCAGATAACTGTTTCTTCTCTTTTTCCATTACTTCCTCTTGACACTTCTTTATCTTTTCCACTAGTGTTGGCTGAAAGGTCATTGCACGACAAACTTCCTCGACTTTTCCATAAGCACAAAGTTCCAATTCCAATTTTTCGATTTCTTCAGTTAACTCTTTTGATGTTATCATCATATTAAATCTCTCCTTCCTACTCAGAGCATCGGCCACTACGTTCGCCTTTCCAGGATGGTAATTTATCGAGCAGTCATAGTCCTTCATCAATTCCAGCCATCTCCTCTGCCTCATATTGAGCTCTTTCTGAGTAAAAATGTACTTTAAACTCTTGTGATCCGTGTAGATTTCACACTTCTCTCCATAGAGGTAATGTCTCCAGATCTTGAGTGCGAACACTATGGCGGCTAGTTCCAAGTCATGCGTCGGGTACTTTAACTCATGCGGCTTTAACTGTCTTAACGCATACGCAATCACTTTACTGTGTTGCATCAACACACAACCCAAACCCTTATGTGAAACGTCGCTGAATATTACAAAATTCCCTTGATCATCTGGAAGTACCAACACTGGAGCTGTTACCAACTTCTGCTTTAACTCTTGAAAGCTATCTTCACATTCTGCACTCCATTCAAACTTTTGATTCTTTCTGGTTAACTTGGTCAATGGCGTGGTGATCTTCGAGAAATCCTTGACGAATCTTTTATAGTATCCGGCCAATCCTAGAAAACTTCGCACTTCCGTCGGAGTCTTTGGCCTCTCCCAACTCATAACTGCCTCAATCTTTGCCGGATCCACTTTAACTCCCTCATTTCCAATAACATGCCCCAAAAATTGAACTTCCTTTAACCAAAACTCATATTTGGTGAACTTGGCATACAATTTCTCTTGTCGGAGTATCTCCAAGGCTATACAGAGGTGCTGCTTATGTTCTTCTTCCGACTTAGAATAAATAAGGATGTCATCAATGAATACCACGACAAATTTGTCCAAATACTTCTTAAATACCCGATTCATCAGATCCATAAATACGGCCGGAGCGTTGGTCAATCCAAACGGTATTACTAGGAATTCATAATGCCCATATCTGGTCCTGAATGCGGTCTTAGGAATATCTTCTTCTTTGATCTTTAATTGATGGTATCCCGATCTCAAATCAATCTTCGAAAAGCATTTTGCTCCCTTCAACTGATCAAAAAGGTCATCTATCCTTGGTAACGGGTATCGGTTCTTGATCGTCACCTTATTCAACTCCCGGTAATCTATGCATAGACGCATACTCCCATCCTTCTTCTTTACAAACAGAACAGGTGCTCCCCATGGCGACGTACTTGGTCGTATCACTCCTTTATCCAATAATTCTTGTAGCTGGCTCGCCAACTCTTTCATTTCTGCTGGTGCCATCCTATATGGGGCCTTTGAAACTGGTTCCGTGCCTGGAGCAAGGTTGATCTCAAACTCAATTTGTCGATCTGGTGGTAGGCCTGGTAGTTCGTCGGGAAACACATCGGGGAACTCACTAACTACAGGAATATCTTCCATGCTGAGGCTGCCTCTCTCTGAATCCACTACATATGCTAGGAACGACTCACAACCTTCTCTAAGTAACTTCTTAGCCTGAACAATTATAAGAAATTTTTGCTCTTGCCTCTGCCCCTTAAATACTACCTTCTCTCCACTCTTCGTCTTTAAATACACTCTCTTGGTCTTATAATTTATCTGAGCGCTATTCTCTCCTAACCAATCCATTCCTAAAATTATGTCAAACTCTCCCAATTTGAAGAGTATTAAATCGGCTGAAAACTTATATCCCGAAATATCGATCTCACACTTTGGACAAAATTGATTCACAGGAATCTTCTCTTGGTTTGCAATTACCACATTTACTACCTCACTCATAATCATTTTCTCACATTGAAGCTTATCAACAAAAGATTCTGATATGAAAGATCTTGTTGCTCCCGAATCAGTCAATACTTTAGCTTTGACATTGTTGAGTAAAAGTGTACCTGCTATCACCTCAGAATTCTGAACAACATCCTTCATCTTCAAATCAAATGTCCTTGCTGTTGCTTGCGGGGTTGGTGCGGGTGGTGGAGGTAATGCCAATACCTCAGCTGGTACGCTTGCACTTGTACTTGCCACGTTCATCAGAGCTTTGACTGGTCCTGTTGCCTTACACTCCCTAGCCATGTGTCCATTCTTCCCACACTTGTAGTACGTAACTCCTGGCTTCGGCATCTTGCACTCATTTGCCAAATGTCCCTTCTGATTGCACCTATAACAGGTCATGCTCAGCTTATTGCATACTCCGGGGTGCCTTCTTCCACAGTGCTTGCATTCCGGTCTCTGGAACCTGATTTCTCCAACTTGCCCTTGGCTTGCCTGATTGTTCCCTTTTGATTCTTGCCTTTTGCCCAAATTTCCCTTCTTTTGAAAATTTCTGCCCTTCTGGAAACCAATCCTCTTTACATTCCGATCTTGCGAACTTCCAGCTTCAGACTTTTCTCCATAAAATGGAACCTTCCTCTTCTTATTATCCCTCTCTTTCCTTGACTGCATCCCATTATTCTCAATCAGAGCAGCTTTCTGTACTACTCCCGCATAAGTTTCAAGCTCAAACATAGCCACCCTATCTTTGATCCAAGGCTCCAATCCTTGCTGAAATTTCTTTGCTTTTTCCTCCTCAGTGCCGGTATACTTTGTCACAAACCTTGACAACTCAGTGAACTTCTTCTCATACTCCAATACAGTCATGTTCCCTTGCTTCAACTCTAGAAATTTTAGCTCCATCCGATTCTGCATGTACTTAGGGTAATACTTGTCCAGAAATAACTTTTTAAATCTCTCCCAAGAAACCTGCTGAGTGACTTCCATAGCCTTTATTGATTCCCACCAATAGATGACTTCTCCCTTCAAGAAGTAAGCAGCATACGGCGTCTTCTGATCGTCTCCTACCTGTACCAACTCAAAAGCCCTTTCCATCTCCTTGATCCATGTGTTAGCTATCACTGGATCAGTGGTATCATGAAATACAGGTGGATTCACATTCTGAAAAGCCTTGAAAGTGAAAATTTGTCTAGGTGGTACTGGTGGTTCAGGTGGTTGGTGTGGCTCACGGTTATCTTGGTTTTCAATTCTTTGTTGAAGAGTTAGTTTTTGTTGAGCTATAACATTGGTTTGCTGTTGCAAGGTTTCCAGTAGTCGAAGAATATTTGGGTCTGTGGTGAAGGTGGTTGTTGGGTTCTTCTTTTTGGGAGGCATGATCCTGAAATAAGAGTTGTGTCAAAACAGATATGAATGATAAAATGATTCGAGGGTATCGCATGGCATTCTCATTTTCATATGGGGTCAAGTTTCCAAATTAAGCAGATATGATGATAAAAACATAAAATAACAGTTGAGAGCAAATGGAACAATAGCACATAATTATTGAAATTTTAAAGGTCACAGTACAGAGGATTGGGACATAGTCTGATTCTAGGAATAACAGGCTTATTTAAAGGAAAACGGAAACAACTGGGGATTCCATAGAGTCTGATAGTACAACAACATGAAAGGTAAATGGAAAGAACTAAGGTTCCACTCCATCTGAATGGGGCTTGGTAGTCTTTTCCTCTTGAAGCGTCTTCACAATGCTCTGGAGCTCATCCGCCACCATCTGAATGACATACTGGCTGGTACGGTCCCGGTGCGCTGGCATCTCCTCAGGATTAGTGTTGACGTACTGAACCAAGGTCTCAAGTCTCGAAGTCATCTGCTCCTTGGGCTTCCCTTCATAGTTTCGGCTGTCCGGATACACGTTCTTCAGTCGGTCTATCAGTCGGTCGTACTTGCCCTGAAGCATGTCGAACTCGCGCCTCAACTCAGCATACACGGAGAAAGCAATAGTGTCGTCCGACCTAGAGGAAGACGAGGAATGCGCCCTTTGCTGACAATCAATAAGAGGAGTATTAATAATAATTTACTTAACCTACTCTCTCGCATATTATCTATAACCTACACACATATCCTATAACCTATCTGGGCTGTCCAGGGACTCTAAACCGTAGCTCTGATACCAAAACCTGTCACACCCCCAACTTAAACAGCAAAATAAATATAGCTATTACATCATTTTAATGAAGAATACACAACCAAAATCCAAGATCTTACAGTTTAGGGTTTGGAACAGCCCAACACTACCAACTATTACATCTGATTTAAAATACCGAGTCCTCACACAACTATTTTTACTTATTCTACCTGATCTCGAACATAAGCATCAGCATCACAGGTCTTACGGGCAGTCTGCTTGAATCTAACCATAGCTGCTAGCTGTAATATCAGGGTAAAGCAAAAAGTGAGCCAAATGCTCAACAAGTGCTAACAGTACGACACAAAACATAAATTGAGATATAATTTTAAGAATGACAATGGAAAGACATAACCAAAGGTAACGTGAGATAAAAACTATGTGAGATGGCATCATTTTGCTTGCATTAAAACAATTTTAAAATCTTGTCTTAATCAAAATCATTTTATGACGCTACGGATTACAGCCGGTGATCAGCCGCGAAGTAATCCCGAACCTCGCTGGGTTCTAAAACATTAACGGGAATCCCTAGGCAACTTTTTAGCCTAATATAAGTGTGGAAAGGACTCGCGTCTCAGTCCAGATCCACTATTCAAGAAAACATTTATCCCCCTTTGGGACTGAAAACCCACATTTTATTTATTTCAAAAACTGATGCCGAATTGTAACAAAATCTCTTTTAACAGTAAACATTTTTATTAAGGGAATATAGATCAACTCGAAACACGGGAAGTATGGTACTAAATCTCAGAGCCATGATTCATAAAACTAAACTCTATTAGGGTAACTGAATGGTTTTCATGTATCAAAGTTTGGACAAGGGAATTTAGTGAGGCTATTGGATATCATGAAAGGAAGTGCCAAATTAGGCTTAAAGCAATGGTTTCTCATCAAGGTTCAAGTGCTGGATCATCAAGAATGTAAGCTTTATGAATACTAAGGGTGTTAAGGTATGAAGAATGATTTTTAGCTCAGGATATATCAGAATTGACAAGCTTTAGGATAAGAAAGAGGGGTAGCGATCGTTGAGGGTTCATGTTAATAAGTTTCTGACTTGCAGGGTTCAAAGTAAGGTTCTATAGGGATTCAAGTATCAGGATGAGATATCAATACATAGGAAACATCAACATGTTAATCAAGAGGATCAATCAATTAATATATCAACTCTTCATTTTATCATGGCATTAAACTATCATGAAAGACTTTTGAACTACTTGCAATACGTACTCGAGGGTTCATGGCATCTCTATGTAACTCAAAGATAAAGAAAAGATACGCTTGATTTAAATATATCAAAATGACTCAGGATAATTGCATCAATATATAAGAACTATTTGTAGTAAATACGAAGGTCAAGTTGAATCACTTGCCTTGAGATAGGCTGGTCTGGTCTGACTGGTAGGAGCAACAACTGGAGCTTCACTCGACTTTTATGGCAAGTTTTCCCTCGTCTCGAGATCCTACATA
The DNA here is from genome assembly GCF_009905375.1 of Apium graveolens. Taxonomy (NCBI): domain Eukaryota; kingdom Viridiplantae; phylum Streptophyta; class Magnoliopsida; order Apiales; family Apiaceae; genus Apium; species Apium graveolens. Next base: position 92,603,751 of record NC_133647.1, on the reverse strand, counting down.
AATAATAATAATCCTCATTATAATAAATTCTTACCATCTCAATCCTATTTACAACCCGAAATTAAACACGGATGGCACTTAGGCCTATATGCACTTAATTTATATTCACTTTTAAATTACAATTGCACACACATAGCCACATATTAACATATCATATATAAACACCAAATAACACCATATATACCATAATGCAACACTAGGCTTGGATGATCTCAACTCACAACTTAAGTCACTTGGTCGTTAAACTAGACAAGGTCTTCAAATTTCGGCTTCCTAACTCGATGCGCCTTTCCTAAATTATCCAAAATCTATTGACCCTCACTTATGACTTTTGCTATACTGACCATATACTATCTTACAACTATGGTGGTCGACCTATTACTCACTTCTAAGTGTTCTAAAACTATGTGATAAGTGATAGTGTTCACGGGTGCAAATTTCAGAATGACACTTATGGTTTCTTGAGTACATTAGACACTCTGAAACTACAAGTTTTCCTTCAAAACTTTTACACAAGACTCTCCTGACCTAAGGGCATCTCACAAACTTGATTTGGCTCAAGGGCCTGGCTTGGGCCTTCTTGGGCCTAAGCTAAAAGTCCAAGGTTCCCCTTTTTTCTGGGCAAAAACTGCCCTGACTTGAATTAACTTGTGACACATGGTTCTAGCTCATATCCTATGAACTATGGTTGGAAAAACTTCTCTGACATACCCTCTAACTAAGGCCCAATTGGGCATAATGAGGGCCTACCCATGACATGGTCAAATCTCCCTATTTCTAAGTTGCAACAAAACGTTCCCTTGCTGGACAGATTTTCTGATTCTACTTGTGCACCTAACCAAATGACATGAAAACCTCCAACCAACTCCTAAAACCTTTTATATACTCCCAATACTAACTTCTGGTAGCTTGGGCCTCAAAATGCACACCAATGACATGGTCAAAACTCACTCTAAACCTCAGGGTGCTATACTCATTTTTCTGCAGAAACTATAACTCTCATTTTCCAAGGTTTTGACTTGACAAACTCAACTAACAACAACTCAATACTTAAACCAAGACTTATACATGGTAATCTACTGAACTAACTCCCTTATTCTCAAAATAACCTTGGGTGAGATCATCCATGCCCAAAAACAACAACATGCAACCAAATATATAACATGCAACTCATGGAAAGCACATAACAAGATTTCGGCTAGGCATAAAGTTTTAAATGCTTGCAAAATCGACTTGCACCTAATACTCATCCTAAATAATCATGAAATATAACTTCTTTTAAGTATTAATAAGAAATTTATCATGGAAACAATCTATTTTAAGCACACATATTTCGAATTTATAGATTTTTAAACATAACTACATGATTTCGAAAAGAGTAGCATGCAAAACATGGTTGATAATCATTTTAATGTCTTAAAACTAGCATGCATGGCTAAACATAAATTTATAATTAAATTTCAGTAGTATGCAAAGGATTTTAAAGCATTATATCTCCATAAAACACTTAGTTAGCACATATACATAATATATCTCATAGAGAGCTCTTGAATTCACAAGAATCAAGAGTTTCTCTTTGGAGATCACATAAGAACTACACATGCATCCATGGAACTTCAACTTCCAAGTCACTAAACACTTGGAAAGTATATAAGATGAATGTAGGTAGAAGATTTACACTTGGGAAGATGAAGAATGAATTGAAAAATGGAAGGGGGTGGGGGATTTTGGCCTTCGGCCGAGAGCAAGGTGGGAGGGGGAAAAGGAGAGAAATTTGTGGTGTGTTGGAGTGTGGAATGAGTGGAATGACTTCTCCCACTTTGATTTCTTTGTTTTATGCTATTTGGTTTACAAATAATGAGTGGAAGTGAGAACTTACAAAAATGTCCCTTGGTTAAAGTTAGGCCATTTTGCATGCAAGGCTAAGGTAGTAATTCGGTAATAATCAAATGAGTTAGTGGGGTTGAAAAAGTCTTGTTTGCCCTTTGAGAGAATAGATGGGTGATTTGCATGCATGGTCTCTTATGTAATTTGATAAATATGACAACTAAAATTTATAATGATTTATTTTTATAAAATAAAATACAAGTTCAAAAATTATAAAATTTATACCATAAAATAACTTGGATTTTTAGAGACTTTATAAAATCATTTTCAAAATTTGTGAACAAAACACCTTTTAAAAGAAAATTTTTCCAAAGCTTAGAATATTCCTTATAAATCAAAAATAAAGAAATTAAATAAACTCTTGCTTTGAAAAATCATATACTACACAAAGCAAATTTATAATGCAGAAATTTTCACTCACACTAGCGTACAATCATTGAATATATTTTCATTTGACTTTAATATTATACCCAATCCAAAAATAATATTACATAAAATGCCGGTCGTAACAGCTTACATATTAAACATGATTTATTTTGAATACTAGCAACATGTTATGAGAAAGTTTGAAAATATTTGCAATATATCTTGAAGAAGGTTCAGAAGTACTTGCCATGTCACAGATGATATCCAACTTTACTTGTACGCATCTATTAGTTTTACTTTTTAATCACTTTCCTTCTTTTCCTATGCCTTGCTTCCATTAATCAATCACTTTCCTTCTCTTTCTACGCTTCAATTCTATTTACGGATCACTGACTTTCTTTTTTTATGCCTCGCTTACTCTGCTAGGCATCACAAGTATCTGTAAATACTCAATCTCATATCATTCTAATCGACACATAGAGGTCTTAAGCTTTTATCTACCCTTCGTTTCACCCAAATCCGATTTACGGATTGAAAGTTATGACTAAACTAGTCAAACAATAACCACATAGACATATAACTCATAAGTGGCATTTTATACCACTTAGAACGTCTTAAAATGGCTTAAATTGGTGTCTTGAAATCAAGTATTTTGTGTATTTGATGCGTTTTTCTAGTGTTTATGCATTTCAGGGTATTAGTTGCATTTCGGAGGAGGAATCATCAAGAATAAGCCTTGGCATGTGTTCACCATTGAGAGAGGAAAAGAACGGGCAGATTACGGCGAAGAAATGGAGCAAACCTGGAATTTTTCCAGTAGGGTCCTGCGCGCCCGCGCAGCAATGCTGAGCGGCCGTGCAGTAGCCTTGCGCGCCCGCGCAGAAATGCTGAGCGGCCGCGCAGGGTCGGGGAAAAAGATATATTATTTTAGACTTCTACTTCTGTTTGGCTTCCAACTTCTATGTAATCTGAGTTTTATGGGACTATTATATAAGTAGATTTGAGACGTTTTCACAGAGAATTAAGAGGAGATTATGTTTTAGATTGTGTTTTGCAAGAAGCGAAGGAGATAAGGAAGAAGACCGATTTAGCACACAGCAACGAAGAGGAAGCATATACTCTTGTGATTCTTGTTCTGTTGTAACGTTGGATGCTAGTTTTCTTGCTTTGACTTATTTACTCTTGTGACATACTCTGTTTTAATATAATCAGTTTAGTTATTATTTTCTTGTGTTTGTTTATCATGATTTCATATGAACCCATGATGGCGATAAGTTCTATTATGGGCTAATCGTGATCATGGGGTTACAACGGATTTATTATGGAATTCTTTTGTTAATTGTTTAATACTTTAGTATGTGATGATTGTATGATATCTAGTATTGGTTGTGCGTATTCGTCTTATGTGCGTCGCGAACATATAAGATAGGGTGTTAATCTCTTGTGAAGCGACAGTGGATCTTGAGATTTAGAACTTGCCATGCTAGCATAGGTTCATGTACGTTGTGCATGATTAGTGGGTAACTCTAATAGTTTTATTTGCCCTATGTAATCAAAAAGGGATAACTTGTGCTTAAATCGTTGTGTTGTCAATTTCTGTAGACATATAGGAACTCAACATAATTGATGACTATTCAACTTCTATCTTAATTGTGGATGTTTGGTAGAATGGTATTAGTACAATGAAAGTTGGCTTTTATCAGTTTCGTGTTATTCGATTAATATCATCACTGTCACATGCTAAAGGTAATAACTATGGCTATAGAAGGAAGTAATAATGAAGTTGTGATCTCATGAGTGTTTTATATTTGATAATTTGAAGTGTTAGTTAAGTGGTTAATTAAGTAGTTAATTATAGTAAATATTAAATCAACAATTTTAAGTGTTATTATCTTAACATTGAGAAGTAATCATATATTGGTGAGTGAGTTAAATTAGACAATAAATTAGTCTGAGTCTCTGAGGGAACGAACTAGAAAGTATTCTATATTACTTGCGAACGCGTATACTTGCGTGAATATTAGTGTGTGATTTCGCCCTAACAAGTTTTTGGCGCCGCTGCCGGGGACTCGGCGTATTTGTTTAGTTTATGCACTTACCATCATTGGTCATTAGGACTTAGTGATTAGGACGTAGTAGTTAATTACTCTTTTCGGTTGTGTTTCAGGTACTTTAGCAAACGTGTATGCAAACTCGTTCTCGTGCTCGCAAGAGGACTTTAGATACAGCTGAGGAGAAAGACGAAGTTCTTGATACACCGGAGAAATTAGATTTTGAGGATTCGGATTCAGGAACTGAGCAGAAAGAACCAGTAAACATGGGAGATCGTATTGAACAAGCTGATCCAGCTCTTATGGATTTTTCTCGGCCTAAAATTGATGACATTCAGTCAAGCATCCTTCATCCGGCTATTCAAGCTAACACCTTTGAAATCAAGCCGGGCACTATTCAGATGGTGCAGAATTCTGTTTCTTTTGGAGGAGCGGCAACTGAAGACCCCAACATGCACATAAGGAATTTTGTCGAGATCTGCAGCACTTTTAAGTATAATGGCGTGACTGATGAGGCTATCAAGTTGAGGCTTTTCCCATTCTCACTGAGGGATAAGGCTAAAGACTGGTTACATTCGGAACCAGCTGGGTCCATCACTACATGGCAAGATCTTGTGCAAAAGTTTCTGGTGAAGTTTTATCCAATGGCAAAGACTGCTGCTATGAGGAGTGCTCTTACTCAGTTTGCGCAACAACCTACAGAATCTATGTGCGAGGCTTGGGAACGCTACAAGGAAATGTTGAGAAAATGTCCACATCATGGAATGCCGGATTGGATGGTAATCACTGGTTTTTATAATGGTTTGGGGGCCCAATCTCGGCCCATGCTCGATGCAGCAGCTGGAGGTGCCTTATAGGCTAAAAGCTATACTGAGGCGTATAATCTTATCGATACGATGGCTGCAAATGAGCAACAAAACCCAACTCAGAGGATGACGTCAGGCAAGGTCGCAGGTATTCTGGAAGTTAATGCAGCCACCGCTATTGCAGCCCAGCTCCAAGCGCTATCAATGAAGGTTGATTCTCTGGCTACGTATGGAGTTAATCAAATAGCTATGGTTTGTGAGCTTTGTGCAGGTTCTCATGCTACGGATCAGTGTTCTCTTGTCAACGAATCTGTTCAATATGTGAATAATTATCAGCGACAATAGCAGCCTGTGCCAGCGACCTATCATCCTAACAACAGAAATCATCCAAATTTCAGCTGGGGAAATAATCAGAATGCTATTCAGCCACCATATCAGCAAGGAGTAAGTAAACAGTTTAACCCACCTGAATTCCAGCAACCACAACAGTATGCTACAAGGCAATCATATCCTCAACAGGGAAGTGCAGCTGCACCTACTAGTGCTGATTTTGAGGAACTTAAGCTGTTGTGTAAGAGTCAGGCGGTTTCTATCAAGACCTTGGAAAATCAAATCGGTCAATTAGCCAATGCAGTGCTCAATCGTCAACCTGGCACTCTTCCCAGTGACACGGAAATACCAGGCAGGAAGGAAGCTAAAGAGCAAGTCAAGGCTATTACCTTAAGGTCCGGAAAAGTAGCTGATGCTGAAAAGGCAAAAGAAGTCGAAGCTGAAGTTAGAGATGAAGAATCTAAGCAAAAGGAGAAAGCGGCGGAACCAAGGAAGACTACTGTTGAACATACTCTGCCTGAGGCTAATACAGGGGAGAAACAGCTCTATCCTCCACCACCTTTTCCTAAGAGATTGCAGCAACAAAAGCTGGATAGACAGTTCGGGAAGTTTCTGGAGGTGTTCAAGAAACTTCACATCAATATACCTTTCGCTGAGGCTCTGGAACAAATGCCTAGTTATGCGAAGTTTATGAAGACTATTCTTTCAAGGAAGGTGAAACTGGATGACCTTGAAACCGTTGCTCTCACGGAAGAATGCAGCGCTGTTCTGCAGCAAAAGTTACCACCAAAACTGAAAGATCCAGGAAGCTTCACCATTCCTTGCACCATTGGCAATCTAACTTTTGACAAGTGCCTTTGTGATTTGGGAGCAAGCATTAATCTGATGCCCTTGTCGATCTTTAGAAAGCTGGATCTGCCTGATCCAAAACCCACATACATGTCGCTACAATTGGCTGACCGTTCCATTACTTACCCAAGGGGCATAGTTGAGGATGTGCTCGTCAAGGTGGATAAGCTCTTCTTTCCTGCAGATTTTGTTATTCTGGATTTTGAGGAAGATAAGAAGATTCCCATAATCTTGGGGAGGCCTTTCTTGGCTACTGGCCGTACCTTGATAGATGTGCAAAAAGGTGAACTTACTATGCGGGTCCAAGATCAGGATGTGACCTTCAACGTATTCAAGGTAATGAAATTCCCTATAGAAGATGAGGAGTGCTTAAAAGTGGATGTGATTGATTCCGCAGTTACTTCGGAACTCGAGCACATGCTAATGTCTGATGCATTGGAAAAGGCCTTAGTGGGGGAATTTGACAGTGATGATGAAGATAGCAACGAGCAATTACAATATCTGAACGCTTCTCCCTGGAAGCGAAAGCTGGACATACCATTTGAATCTCTTGGTACTTCTGACCTCAAGAACGCTGAAGGGAAGCTCAAACCATCAATAGAGGAAGCACCTACCTTAGAGCTCAAACCCTTACCTGAACACTTGAGGTATGCTTTTTTAGGTGATTCATCTACATTACCTGTTATTATTTCAGCTGACCTTTCAGGTAGTGAGGAAGACAAGCTCTTAAGGATTTTGAGAGAATTCAAATCGGCTATAGGATGGACCATAGCAGACATCAAGGGGATAAGTCCTTCATATTGTATGCATAAAATTCTGCTAGAGGAAGGTAGTAAGCCAACTGTGGAACAACAACGAAGACTGAATCCCATCATGAAGGAGGTGGTGAAGAAAGAAATTCTGAAATGGCTAGACGCAGGCATCATTTATCCTATTTCTGACAGCTCGTGGGTGAGCCCCGTACAATGTGTTCCTAAGAAAGGAGGTATCACTGTGGTAACAAATGAAAAGAATGAGCTCATCCCTACTCGAACAGTTACAGGATGGAGAGTATGCATGGATTATAGAAAATTGAACAAAGCCACAAGGAAGGATCACTTCCCTCTCCCATTCATTGATCAAATGCTTGACAGATTGGCGGGACATGAGTATTTTTGTCTTCTGGATGGTTATTACAGGTATAATCAGATTTGTATTGCACCAGAGGATCAGGAAAAGACTACCTTCACTTGTCCATTTGGCACATTTGCTTTTCGTAGAGTTTCGTTTGGGTTATGTGGCGCCCCGGCCACCTTTCAGAGATGTATGATGGCTATATCCTCTGACATGATTGGAAATAACGTCGAAGTGTTCATGGATGACTTCTCCGTCTTTGGACACTCATATGATGAATTTTGAATAATCTGCGCGCCGTACTCAAAAGATGCGTGGAAACTAATTTGGTGCTTAATTGGGAGAAATGTCATTTTATGGTGTGTGAAGGCATTATCCTTGGGCATAAGGTCTCTAGCAAAGGTCTGGAGGTGGACAAGGCCAAGGTGGGAGTCATTGAAAATCTTCTCCCACCTAATTCGGTGAAAGGAATCCGTAGTTTTCTCGGTCATGCGGGTTTTTATCGACGATTCATCAAGGACTTTTCAAAGATATCTAAGCCGTTGTGCAATTTGCTTGAGAAAGAGGTGCCTTTCAAATTTGATGATGAATGTTTGGTAGCATTCGAGACTCTCAAGGAGAGTTTAATCATGGCACCAGTTATTACAACACCAGATTGGACAGAACCGTTTGAGATTATGTGTGATGCGAGTGATTATGCGGTAGGTGCAGTTCTGGGACAGCGCAAGAAAAATCTCTTCCATGTGGTTTACTATGCGAGTAAGACTTTAAATGGGGCCCAATTGAACTACACCACTACTGAGAAGGAGCTTTTGGCTATAGTCTTTGGCTTTGAGAAATTTCGATCTTATCTACTTGGTACGAAAGTGACAGTATTCACTGATCATGCAGCTATTCGCTATCTGGTTTTTAAGAAGGATTCGAAGCCAAGACTCATTCGTTGGGTGCTTTTACTTCAAGAATTTGAGTTAGAGATCAAAGATAGAAAAGGTACTGAGAATCAAGTAGCTGACCATCTCTCTAGGTTGGAGAATCCCGATTCTACTTCACAAGATAGGACGTTAATCAATGAATCTTTTCCGGATGAGCAGTTGTTTGCAATTCAGGAGGAAGAACCATGGTTTGCAGATATTGTAAACTATCTTGTCAGCAATATAATGCCTCCTAATTTGACATCCACGCAAAAGAAGAAGTTTCTGCATGAGGTGAAGTGGTATATGTGGGATGAACCATATTTGTTTAGACATGGAGCTGACCAGATCATCAGGAGATGTATCCCGTTCTGTGAGACGGAGGGGATATTACGAGACTGCCATTCCACGGTTTATAGTGGACACTATGGAGGTGAGAAGACGGCAGCTCGTATTCTGCAAGCAGGTTTTTTCTGGCCTACCTTGTTCAAGGATGCTCATCAGTTTGTTTTAAGGTGTGATCGTTGCCAAAGAGTGGGAAATTTGTCAAGGAAGGATGAGATGCCATTAAATGTGATGCTTGAAGTCGAGGTCTTTGATGTATGGGGAATCAATTTCATGGGGCCTTTTATCTCGTCTTGCAATAATCGTTACATCTTGCTGGCAGTCGATTATATCTCAAAATGGGTCGAAGTTAAAGCTTTACCGACAAATGATGCAAAGGCAGTGCTAAATTTTCTTCATAAGCAAATTTTCACAAGGTTTGGAACACCTCGGGTAATCATAAGTGATGAAGGATCGCATTTTTGCAACCGTAAGTTCACTTCTATGATGCAGCGTTATAATGTGAATCATCGAGTAGCTACTGCCTATCATCCGCAAACAAATGGTCAAGCGGAAGTGTCTAACAGAGAGATAAAGCGCATTCTAGAGAAGGTTGTTTGTCCGTCAAGGAAGGATTGGTCTTTAAAGCTCGATGAAGCTGTTTGGGCTTACAGAACAGCATACAAAACTCCACTTGGGATGTCACCATTTCAGTTGGTGTACGGCAAGGGATGTCATCTACCGGCGGAGCTTGAGCATAAGGCCTACTGGGAATTGAAGAAATTGAACCTGGATTTAGATGCAGCTGGTAAGAAAAGAATGCTTCAGCTTAATGAACTTGATGAATTTCGACTTCAAGCATACGAGAATAACAAAATGTATAAGGAAAAGGTGAAGAGGTGGCACGATAGGAAGCTACATCCTAAGTTATTTGTACCAGGGCAACAAGTTCTGTTATTCAACTCTCGGCTCCGACTTTTTCCTGGGAAGTTGAAATCAAGGTGGTTTGGACCTTTTATTGTCAAAACTGTGTTTCCACATGGAGCGGTGGAAATTTTTGAGAATGATTCAGACCAAGCATTCAAGGTTAACGGTCAGCGGTTGAAGCACTACTATGGGGACATGGCAAACCGAGAGGTGGTTAGTGCCATTTTGTTGACTACTTGAGAAAGATACGGAACGTCAAGCTAATGACGAAAAAGAAGCGCTGCGTGGGAGGCAACCCATGAATTGTTGTTACAGGAACCCTTAGAAGTTAATAACCTATCCAAAAACACAAAAAATCAGAAAACAGGGGCTGAAAAAAAAATTCCAGAGACCCTCTGCGCGCCCGCGCAGCTATGCTGAGCGGCCGCGCAGCTTGCTGCACGCCCGCGCAGAAATGCTGAGCGGCCGCGCAGGGGTCGAGTTCCAGAAATTTTTTTTACAGTTCAGAAAAAAAAAAAAAAAAAACACAAAACACAAAAACCCATCACAGCCCATAAACCCACGAATTCTTTTCCATTACCCCATGATTTTATCCCTCAACCCCACTCCTAATCTAATTTAACCTACTCCACACCCTATATATACATACACATATCCTACATATCTCCCACAAACTTCCTACACTTAAACCCTCTCATAAACATCAAAAATTAGTTCTTACACACTTTTATTCACAAATCAATGGCACCCAAGAGAGCACGCACTATTGACAGCAGCAGCACAGGTTCCTACTGCTGATTCATCAAGGGTACTGCTGCAAGGCCTCGGTTAACTGACAGAGCTGCGGAGAGGAGTACACTAGGCTGTTGGGGAAGCCGATTTTGAAGGAGAGGGGGTTTTTTACCATCAGGGAGGGCTGGTGAGTGTTGCCCATGATTGCAGAGAAGGGGTGGATAGCTTTTTGTGAGGTCACCCGAAGCAGTGCCGATGAGTGTGGTTCGCGAGTTCTACGGCGAACGCGAAGGCTGAAAAGAATGGGTTTTCTGTAGTTTGTGGGCTGACGGTGATTATCATCCTGCGGCGATTCGCCGTGTGATTGGACAGCGAGAGAGGAAGCCGAGGAGGAGAACTGGAATGAAAAGACTGCTAGAGGACTTTGACTTGGATTTGATTTGTGCGACTCTCTGGTCGACGGGCACAGTTGGAACCGCAGTCAGCCAATAATGAGTATCGTCACTTTCCGGCGATCGCCATGAACAGGTATGCCGTGAATGGAATGCATTTATATGTGCTAATATTTTGCCTTCTTCACATGCAACGGAGGTCACAGTTGAGAGAGCACAGTTGTTGTGGGGAATTCTGAATGAGGAATACATGTGGACCTTGGTGAGTTTATCTACCAAGGAATTTCTGAAGTTTTTGAGGGGGAGCAAAGCATATGAAATCCCTTATGCATCCACGGTTATAAAGCTATGCGAGCAGTAGGACGTGAACTGGCGGCTCATGAGCAGTCTGCAGTGGCCAGCCTAGCTCCAATAGATTCTGGCACTCTGAATGGGATGCAGGAGTGGACCGGTGGTGAGCCTGAGGAGCA